>NC_056745.1:260336853-260386853 GCF_019279795.1 Protopterus annectens | reverse complement strand
TTTCAAAATGTTAATAGCCTGCATTAAATTCAGTTAGTGCATCCTTTATAATGGTATGCACAATCTAATATTCTGCACCCAGATTTTCACCTGTGGATGTTCATACTGTAAACCCTGACTCTGTTTTTATATCACTCCATCAAGAAAGGTGTTTTTTCCTGGTAAATGCAAGTATATTGTACAATCACTGATAAATCATGTTTTCTTTTTTATCCTGGTGAATGCAAGCATGTTGTACAATCACTGATAAATCATGTTTTGGTATCCTAGTGAATGCAGGCATGTTGTACATATAAATCAGTCTCCCTTCTTCCACAAACTCATCCCTGTCAACACTATAAAAAATGAGTTCATATTATATGATTGAACGCTAAAAATAGCAAATGACATATTATCGAACCCAAATGCACGAAACCACAAATTTTCGAAGGAATGGATCAGTGATTTTTTTCCCAGGGAAAAAAATTGCTGATCCAAAAAAATAATGTACAGGCAACATAAAGTGGGGGGATTAGTACAATGATAAATCATGTTTTGATATGCTTGTGTGCAAGAGCAATGTCATCATTTTGACAAGGGTCCCTATGATGAGAATTTTAAAAATCTGCTCCAAAAATAATGACAGTTGCAAAAGTTATGAGCCTGCCATAAATTTGCTAGTATCTTAAAAATCACAGTTTTACCAAAGCATGTTTGTAACTTCACTAGGTTCTGAAATTTTGATGCAAAATGTATAACATTCCAATTTCTCTGGCTAACATTTTGAATACACAAAAACATAAACAGAATACAAATGGCAGTATATTTTTCAGTAGCTTCACTGTATGTTTCAAGTTTCACTAGAACTTAAGAAATACTTTGCATTAGGATAAATAACAAAAATATATATTTTATATTACCAGAATTTTTGAAACTTTAAAATATCTAAAAGGATGTCCATTTTATAAGAAATGTTTGGATTAGCTCAGAAATTGCTATCTGTATACACAAGGCTGTGAATGAAAAAGGGGGCTCCTGTGGTCCAGTCCAGAATTTAAACAACATATCATCATGTATACTCGATTTCTTGATGATATATTCATCCTATTCAATGGTGATGTCCTTGTAGCCCAAAATATATATCCATTCACATTCATATTTTTATATACATATTTATTCATATTTAATTATACTGTTACGAGTCAATAATTTAATTGACTATCATTGTGGAAAAGAGGGAAGGATTCATATGCGTTGCCCTTTTAAATGGTATATAAAATATAAAATTCTAAGTATTTTCATATTTTAGTCATTTTGAAATATATTTTAATCACTTTGAATTTATTAAATGTGAGGTGAGGTCGAAGGCATAATTAATCAATTTTTATTTTAAATAACTGTTGTCGATGAGACTGAATACTTGGATGTCAAGTTGGTTAAAGATTTAGAAGGTGGGAAACTGGTCTCTTCTATTTTTAGGATGCCTACTCTCTGTAATTCCCTGCTTCATTTTTCTAGCTTCCATCCCTATAAACAGAAACGAGCTATAGTAAAAGGCCAACTTGTGCTTCCTTCAAGAAAGAATGTGACTTTTTGAAAGGACTTTTTACTAATAGAGGTTACCCGGTCACATTAGTAGATACGATCATCAAGGAGATTGATTTTAAAAGATCTACTGGTTTCTTTAAACCTTTACTTGACATCAAAGTGGATTTAACAGGGACAACAACTTCTAGCCCTATTTTAATTGATACTACTGAAATGGTTGATTTGTCTGGCATTAATAGTTCTGCCATACAACCAAAGTTTCCAACAAGTTTTATCACTACATATAATATTGAATCTAAGGAAATATGGGCTACTATTTGTAAAAAATTGGCACTTTATTAGTAGCGATTCTTTTCTTTTGGGGAAATTGGAACCTCGACCAAGGGTGATTTACAGAAGGGGTAACAATTTAAAAGAATTAGTACAAAGTAATAAAAATTCAAATCTATTTGCTAAACAAAAAGGGTCATTTTTGTGTGGTGCCTGTAATTGGTGCCACACTATAAAAATAGGACAAACATTCAAGGTTATGAATAAAAAGTATGAAATTCAACATAGGATTAACTGTGAAACTAGATCCGTGGTCTATGTTGCGTTTTGCCAATGTTGCAATGCTTTCTACATAGGCAAGACGGATCGAAAATTTCGAGAAAGGATTTACCAGTATGTTTATGCCATTAGAAATAAAAAAAATGAGAATGCTTTGGCCAAACATATTGTAAACAATCCTGGTCATACTTTTCAATTCATGGGCATTGATCATTTACCATCTAGCCCTAGGGGTGGCCCTTTATCCCTCCTGTTAGAAACACGTGAGCTCGAGTGGAAGTTAAAACTTGACGCTTTTAATGTCCCAGGTCTTAATGAGAATTGTAATATCTCAGCAGTCTTGAAGCTTTAAAGCTATAAGAGATAAGACTGCTTAGGTATATATAATTTTATAGGATAATCTTCTTAGGGTAAACACACTTCTATCCTGTGTTAGTGAAAAACCTTGACATAATTAATTTATTTTAATATTTTAACATTATTTTTTACATATACGTTTTTTCATATATATATATATCCATTCACATTCATATTTTTATATACATATTTATTCATATTTAATTATACTGTTACGAGTCAATAATTTAATTGACTATCATTGTGGAAAAGAGGGAAGGATTCATACGCGTTGCCCTTTTAAATGGTATATAAAATATAAAATTCTAAGTATTTTCATATTTTAGTCATTTTGAAATATATTTTAATCACTTTGAATTTATTAAATGTGAGGTGAGGTCGAAGGCATAATTAATCAATTTTTATTTTAAATAACTGTTGTATGAATTTAATTTAATTTATTTCAGGACATTTACGTGTCATTAGTTGAATGCTGGATAGATGTCTTTTGTGATTTTATAGGAAGTGATGTAATTTGACACACATCCTTTTGTGATTTAAAGTTTTGGCGCAAATTGACTTGTTTTCGTTTTCTGAGGAAGCTTCGGTCTTTTCTGTTGTTATTAATAAAACTGCGTTAAAGAAAGAAAAGGATTTCTTCCTGGATTACTCTGGTTTTCAGCCCTCTGTATTTGTTTCGTTGTTACCAGTTTTTTTAGCCTTTTTACCAGTCTGTTCTTTAAATTTGATTAACTGATTACTTTCATCTCATAATTCATCTGGGCTTATGGTATCATCAGTGTCATACACAATTTCATACCTTATTGTTTTTGTTTACTATACCTCCCATATTATTTCTTGTATGAATATTTTACTGTAATATCATTAATTGTATATTAGCAACTTTCACAATATTTGAAATTTTGATGTAAAATTGAAATAATGCAAATTTCTCTGAACAGTATTATGAATTCAGCAATGATCAGAAACAAGTACTGATTAAAATTTGTCTTTCAGCACCTCTAATCGTCTGCAGCTTTCCATATCTTTTCTTTTAATTAAATGTATTGGTGCTTTTTACCTCTGTCACAATCAAGTCCATATTTCCTGTCAATCCATTAATTCCATCCAGCTCCCTGGCATCCTGTGCAACTAGCAGAGGGAGGTGAGAACTGGAACTGTGGCTATTATCCAGCAGAATTTACGCACCTTTTTGTACACTGCTAATATCCTACACAACAGGCCAGGAAGCATGGTTGAATGCCAACTACTTTTGCCCAGTATGTGTGCTTATGCATATCTGCTACATACTCCTTGATTGGTTTATAGTTCCCAGAATGTCTAATATAAATGACATAATCAAAGACCTTCTTCCAGAGGGACCTTTTTGTGGTAGGAGATTTCCAGACCATTCCCCCTGGAATGGGTGGGCTGGCAGCAATGATTCATTCCAATCTAGCTCTTGACACCTTTTCTAGCTCCCACGTTGCTAATCAAACCCAGGTCATCTCAAGTGAAGTAAGAGCCAAAACCTTTATACAGTGGAACTGGTTCATTAATGTTTCTATTTTTGCAGAAAATAAAGTGTTACTTTACATCAAAATACAAAACAAATATGCTTTTATATTACCTGAAATGCATTGACACACAGTATAACATGGGCAATGCTATGACACCAATATCGCTTTTGTCAGTATATATGGCAGAAAAGTGCACGCACACATTACAGGGTTTTGTGGCCATCACTTTTTGATAGCAAGTTTCACTACTCTCCTGGGAATGTGTTAATATCTGTACAATTCATATTCTCATTCCTTGAAAATGATGTCACACATAATTGTGTGTTACTTGACCTGCCATATTGCTTCTAACCTGAAAGAAAGGCATTTATTGTAGTCATACACTTTTGTCTGCACCAAGTAGTTTAATTCAGATATGGTTAAAAAAAGGGCACTGGGGCATGGAGGCAATACACATTTTTGATGCACTTGTAATTATTTTGGTTTTGCTATTAAAAAAGCATGTCACAAGCATGTCACAACATCTTTTTTTCAGTCAGTAGGCAGACATTTGTCATGTCAACATAACCTCGGCTACATTTTATTACTACCAGTATGTAATGACAGCACACTGATCAGAAGCTTTTTGCCTTGTATCCCTTCATTGTCCCTGCCTTCAGCACTGGCATCACATATTTTATTTGTTAATCAGGTAAATTAACTGGTTTGTCTTGGACTGTTTACAGCCATTTGTTTGTGTCTTTCGGCTTTTCCCGGTTAGGGGTCACCACAGTGGAACTCCGATCTGCTAATGATTGGCAGTAGATTTTTTTTTTTACATGCTGGCTTGCTGGGCCTAATGCACAACCTTCAATGAAGGAACGCCCATTCACGCATGTTGCCACACAGAAGACACTCTAACTAAGAATCGAACGGGCAACGTCTAACTGTGAGGCGACAACGCTACCGCAGCACCACCACCTCAGTATACAGCCAGTACACAAGTCAAAAGGCATCAATCCATCAGGTCAACACTCTCCCTTCCATCTTTCAAAAATACTCTGAAAGACTTCCTTTCTAAAATCTGGCCCTGTTCTTGGTCAAAATCAGGATAAACTATATCCATATACTTGAACAAGTTCCTTTTCATTCCTTATAACTCCTTGGCCTGCAGTGGGAGTGACAGATGCATTTAAGGTGGAGGTGGGATTACATCAAGGATCAGCTCTGAGCCCTTTCTTATTTGCAATGGTGATGGACAGGTTGACAGACGAGATCAGACAGGAGTCCACGTGGACTATGATGTTTGCAGATGACATTGTGATCTGTAGTAAGAGTAGGGAACAGGTTGAGGAGACCCTGGAGAGATGGAGATATGCTCTATAGAGAAGAGGAATGAAGGTCAGCAGGACTAAGACAGAATATATGTGTGTGAATGAGAGGGAGGATAGAGGAATGGTGAGGATGCAGAGAGTAGAGGTGGTGAAGGTGGATAAATTTAAATACTTGGGATCAACAGTTCAGAGTAATGGTGAGTGTGGAAGAGAGGTGAAGAAGAGAGTACAGGCAGGATGGAGTGGGTGGAGAAGAGTGTCAGGAGTGATTTATGACAGACGAGTACCAGTAAGAGTGAAAGGGAAGGTCTACAAGAGGGTAGTGAGACCAGCTATGTTATATGGGTTGGAGACAGTGGCACTGACAAAATGGCAGGAGTTTGAGCTGGATGTGGCAGAGTTAAAGATGTTAAGATTTGCACTGGTAGCGACGAGGGTGGACAGGATTAGGAATAAGTATATTAGAGGGTCAGCCCAGGTTGGAAGGTTTGGAGACAAAGCCAGAGAGGCAAGATTACATTGGTTTGGACATGTGCTGAGGAGGGATGCTGAGCATATTGGGAAAAATATGCTAAGGATGAAGTTACCAGGTAACAGGAAAAGAGGAAGGCCTAAGATAAGGTTTATGGATGTGGTGAGAGAGGACATGCAAGTTGTTGGTGTGACACAGCAAGATGCAGAGGACAGGAAGAAATGGAAACAGATGATCTGCTTTGGCGACCCCTAATGGGAACAGCCAAAAGAAGACGATGATAACTCCTTGCTTCCCCTTTTTCACTTACTTCCTTACTTTTATTAGATTTTCTTCCCTGACTTTCTCTCTAAATATACCATAAGCCTGTTTTTCTGTTACTTCACATTGCAATTCCTGTTTTTATTAAACCTACTTACTTTTAATTTCTCGACAAACTGTCTAAAATGTCTCTAAATAACAAATTATTGCAAGATAACTTGTATTAATTCTTAACCAATGTTTTTATATTATGTCTAATTTATAATTATTTAAACTGCAGATCCTTTTATTTTTGAAGATTATAAATGTAATGGTGCTGCAGTAGCGTTGTCACCTCACAGCAAGATGTTGTCGCGTTCGATTTTCAGCTAGAGCGTCTTCTGTGTGGAGGCATGCGTGAATGGGCGTGCCTACGTTGAAGGTTGTGCGTCAGGGCTGGTAACTCGGCACGTAAAAATCCACTACCAAATGTTAGCGGACCGGAGTTCCGCTGTGGCGACCCCTAACCAGGATAAGCCGAAAGACACAACAACAACAACAACAACATAAACGTATTTTTTTTAAATGTTTTGTAATAATTTGGAGCTTTTCTTCCCTGGCCTCCACTGAAAATGGGCTTCTACCCAGTTGGACTTTCCCAGTAATCAAATGTCAATAAAAACAATAAATAAATAAAAGGACAAGGGTTCATGTAATGCATATCAACACTTCAGAGTAACTACAAAACCAGCAAGTTTTTGCGAAATGGAAGGAAACCAGAGTATGAGAAGAAAATCCATAGAGACACAGGGAGACCATACAAATGCCACCAAGAAGCTGGAGCTCCGAACCAAATCTTAGATAACGGTGCTGTAAGGCAGTTACCTTAACCAATGAGCCCCTGTGCTATACACCAGCAAAAGTCATCTGTCATGCTGTGACACTAATAAGCACAATACAAATAAAAATGTGTCTTCTAGTATCAGTAATGCAGGTTTCAGCCTCTCGTATGTGAAAAGTTTATTTTCTGTCCTGTACAAAGAAAACATAGACTTCTATTACTTAAATAGTTTGAACTTTAAATTATGTACAGATTCAGGTGTTTACATTACAAACATGTATTGCTAGCAACCAAATTGACTGGATTTTAAAGCATGTTAAAAACAAGACTCCAATTTTATAACAGCAGCAGCAAGGCTTGAAGAAGCACTTGTGGTAATGATATTACCACATAACACCCGCAGCGGCTTTATGGCTCTCTTCATTTTGCATCATGCATTTGCTAACATCTGTGTCATTACACATTCTTTCATACCTTATTGCTTATCTACTTAATGATGAATACAAGACCAGTCATACTGTTTTTAATTTGAAAAAAAAATTATTCAGACACTTTTTAATGAGAGCTTAATTAAACTCAGAATATTCAGATTTTTTTTTAATTGGGATGTCCAACTGGGTTTTGGTCCATTGCCAGTGGCAGCCCATGGGGAAAAGCTCCAGCACAAAAAGCGAACAGTGAAATGTTACTCGTTTAAAGCGGAAACCAAATTATATTAATACATCAAACAAATCTGAGAACACACAAACACAAATCTCACAGTCAGCTGAAAGATCCTATCTGCAGTTACTTGCTACCAGATAAATGGAATAATAATTTAGGGCATTAAAGAAAATAAATATGGGGGTTTAACAGAGTGTAGTACAAACAGAGGTGCTGGCTACTCAGTCTTAAGGTGTTTGAGCCGGCTGGATATGTAAAGTGAAGGCTTGTGGCTAATTAGTCAATATTAATGACAGAGCATATTGTAAAGCTGTCTGAGAGCCATAATTAATTATACACTTTGATTTTTAACAAGCAATTTACAATATTAATAAGCAGAAAAATCTGAATGCATTCCTGGACCAAAATGAATATGAATTTACAGCCACCAGGAACATAGATAATATTTACTGTGTCTGTACACTTATTAATATTATCATTTTGAAACTTTATTTTAAATTTTTTAAATGTTGTTTAATTACATCTAGAAATACTAGAAAGATGACGATTTTTGTATCACGCTTAATGGCATTTATAGTAGCTTGATCTATATAATGCTGACTTAGTTTCTGTTTGAAACTAGAAAATGTTTGCTGGTCTGTGAGTTCAAATGGAAATTTGCTTCACATATGGCCTGTGTAAGCTTTGAAGACTGCAGGGCCCTAGGAGGGTTCTACTATGAAACTTTGCCTTCCTTCTATGTTCCAAAAGAACAAAAAATATATATGCCCAAAATATAAAAGGGCAAAAAACTGCCTTTATCTTGTTTTTTTTTCAGGAACAAACTCTACTCCACACCTCCCATATGGGGGGGGGCAGCCCCCCCCTCCACCATCCATGGTCAGACTTACTCAAAGATGGGCGAAATTTCCTTAATCAAGTGAATTATTAACAATCCACAATTAGAAATCACATCAGCAATGATTTTCAGATTAGTGTTTGGCCTTATGCTGTTCATCCTTTTTTTTCTATATGCTACTAACAAATGACTAATTTTTCCTCAAGCATGTGTAGACCTGCCCCCTAGGTGTTATTTGGTCTGTTGTTTTTAATGATTACTTTATGAGATGACCAGAGGTCTTGTGCAGGCTGATAAAGTTCTAGTGGTTGAGATGACAGGTATTTTAGGGAGGATTATGATGGGACATGAAAGTGGTGTGTATATTCTAATTTTGCTGTAACAGTGTAACAGCTTGGCAATTATGAGAACACATGCCAGCATAGTTGTCCCTGTATCTTCGTGCACTCGCATACTATTTCATTTCCAAGATGTAATGGCAACATACTGCTTTAGAGTCTTCCTTTGAATCTCCATAATGCTGACCTGTAGCATCTAGCTTCAGTTTTCACAGGATGGATATAGTTATAGGTTCATAGGTTCACAGGTAGGTACTAGGCTATCTGCTCAAGGGCATTTATAAGCCTAGCCAGAGTGTGTCGGCTTTCGCCACCCCATTGATTAATTAACTGATCCTCTGTCAAGCAGAGCCAATGAACTGATCCCAGGGGTGTATTTTCTGTTACCCATCCACTCGTCAAGGTTTCTCTTGAAGAGTGTTAGTGAGGGGCTCTGCCTAATGTAGTTTGGAATTTTGTTCCAAAGCATGGGGAGTCTCTGTGACAGGAATCTATCCCTCCAGCATGTTCTATTTATTGTTGTGGTGAGGTTTAGCTCACAAGAGCATGTGGCTCACAGTGACTTGGATTTCTTTAGGTGGAGCATGTCCATCAATTCTGAGTTGGACATGGCTTTGTAAGTCAGGCAGAGATCACCTCTGAGTAAGCGATATGCCACTGAGTACAGCCAGAGTTTTTTCAGTTGGGCTGCAAAGGACATATGTTTGAGGCCAGTAATCCTCTTGGTGAGGTACTTTTGTGGTCTTTCCAGCTGTTGGAAGTGTCTTGTGAGGTAGATCCCAAATGGGGGATTGTACTCTATGGTGGGTCTGATGAGTGACGAGTAGAGGGGCACTATAACCTCTTTATTTCTAGATGTGGACCCTTTAGTAATTAGATGGGCCACATAGAAGGATTTCCTAACTACTTTGGCAATATGATTGTCAAAGGAGAGATTACTATCTACCTGGGTCCCCAGATCTCTTATTACCTCTTCTGTATTAAGGGGGCTACCACCTATGTGGTAATTCGTGGGTGTTTTGTTTTTCCCATATGGGATGACTATGCATTTTTTGGCATTTAGCTTGAGACCATGACTTTGACACCAGATGTCTGTCTCCGTAAGGCCCTTTTGGAGGATGTCCATGTCAGCCGGAGAGTCAATTATGGCTTTCAGTTTGCAGTCATCGGTGAACTTGGTTAGCCATAGTCCTCCTGTGTTTGCCTGTGTTGCCTGTGCTTCTGAGAAGTATATGCCGAACAGTAGGGGTCCCAGTATCGAGCCTTGTGGGACACCACTTGTGACTGGTTTAGAGTAGGACCTGGAGCCAGCTATTCTTACAGTGTGAGTTCTGTCTGTAAGCTAGTTGGCAGACCATCTCGTGACGTAGGGGTTTATGTTCAGGCTGGTGAGTTTTTCTGTAATACCCGAGTGGGGAATGGTGTCAAAAGCCTTGGCAAGGTCAAGGTAGGCTGTGTGAACCACCTTTCCATCATCTAGGGCCTTGGTGACTATCTCAAAGAAGTCAACCAGGTTTAGTAGGCATGATCTGCCCTTAACAAAGCTGAACTGGGTTGGGTCAAGTGTTTGTAGTTTCCCAATGTCTTTGTTAATGAGTTCCATGATGATGCACTCCATAGCCTTGCAAACCAGGCTAGTCAGGCTTATGGGGCGATAGTTACCAGGGTCAGTTGTGGCCCCTCCTTTGTGGAGTGGAATAACGGTTGCTGTGTGCCATTCTATTGGCACATAGCCTGTGGAGAGGCTGAGGTTGAACAGCGTGTTTAGGTGGGGGGTTAGTTCGTTCTGTAGTTCGTGCAAGACACCATCTGGCCCCATTTACACGTTTTTGGCTTTTGAAAGGGCTATTTTCACCTGTGCATCTGTCATTTCTGGGACACTACACTTTTCCAGTATTGTTGTGGGCCCTTTTGGGGGTGAGAGAGGGGTGAAGTTTGCACTGAATCTATCTGCCAGGATGTTGGCAATATCAGTAGCTTCAGTATATTTTGTGCTATTTTGCACTAGTTCAATGCATATCTGTGAGTTGCCACTTAGATTCTTAACATAGCTAAAGAAGGCTTTGTGGTTATCTTTTGAATCCTTGGCTATTTTTCTTTCAAAGTTATGGATGATTTTATGAGGGACCTTAGTTTCTTACTGATACTGATCAGGGATGTCTTTCCTTCTTGGGATTTGCTTTTTTGCCTTTTTTCTGAACTCCTCCTTCTATTGTATAGCCTGTTTATGGCAGGGGTCTACCAGACTGGTTTCCTTCTCTTAGAGGAGTGAGTCTTGGTTTTGCTAGGGATCCATGCACCCTTGTAGGTGCTCACAGAGTGCATTTGTAAAGATTTCTGAATCTTGAGCAGCATTATCCTTTAGCGTGGGGGCTGTGAAACTTACTGTCTCTGTCTTAAGTAAGGTGAAGTTTGCTTTAGAAAAGTTTTTTACTGTGGTTTCCTTAGTTGGGGGTGGTGGTGGGGTGTGGACATCCAGAGTGATTAGTTTATGGTCTGATCTAAACAGTGATGGGTTGACCTCCAGTGTGGAACACCTGTCGCCCATGTTGGTGATGACCAGGTCCAGTATGTTTTCACCTCTGCTAGGGGAGTTTACCAGCTGATCCAGGGCAATTGAGTTGATGAATTCCAGGAAGCGCTGGGCCTGGGAGTTTGTACTTGAGTAGTTTTCCCAGTTAATGGTAGGGTAATTGAAATCGCTCAATATCAGGGTGTTCAGTAGGACCTTCATAATTTCCAGTGTCTCCAGAAAGGTGGAGTGGTGGTCCTGGGTCATGGAGGGTGATCTGTAGCAGGCCACAATTTGCTATGCAGATTTGACCAATGTTAGTTGCACATGGATGATCTCAGAGGTATCATGCTGGGCCACTAACCTGGAGATGTAGGTATCCTTTGTGTTCGGTCTGTGTTCTGTGGCCAAAACATGTGGTATGAGTTGTAGCCCGGTAGTGCTGGGGTGCTCTCTGGAGCCTTGAACCAGGTTTCAGTTACTGCACAGATGTCGACATTCTCCATACTGAGGAGTGCTTCAAGTGCATGCATTTTGAGATTTAAACTCCTGGCGTTGAGTAGCATAACCCTCAGATTTTTGTTAATTGTGCTGTTTACGGAGGTGGGTTTGACTTTTGAGCCTTGCCTAAAAAAGGCACTATGGGGGCAACAAGAGCCTTGGCCAGTATTCAAAAGCCTAGGGGTGACAGATGCAAGCTATCTCCTGCGAAGCAATGCGGCTTGTCGAGCAAGTTGTCCCAGGCTGACAGACACTGGATCCCCTTTGAATGACACAAGAAGCTTAGCCAATTGTTGAAATTGATCATTTTTTCTTTATACTGAGGTATCATTCTTGGTGAGGGCAGGATGCTACTCAGGGTCAGGGTCATACCAGCCTGGGCTACATGATCAGAGAGCTCTTCCATGTCTCTTTTCATGTAGTCCAGGGAGGTACCTCTCAGGTCATTCACACCAACATGAACAATGACAGAGTCATATTTGTACTTGTTCTGGATTGACCTGAATGATTGTGTTATGTGGCGGATTCTGGGTCCTGACAGGCAGCTAATAGTAACCTTCTGCTTGTCCAGCCTCTTGAGTGGGATGTCAGTGTGCCTGGACTATAGAATCACCTATTACTAGAGTGTTAGCTATGTTATTTCGCCTTAAGAACTGTGATTTTGCGGCACACTGATTTTGTGTTTTATGTGTTGTCTGGTTTGTGATGGGAGGTGCAGGTTGTTTGGGTGTCTGCTTTGGAGGTCTCTGATGCATTTGCAGGTTTTTATTTAGAGCCTCCGAGTATGATTTTATGTATTTATGTGTATTTTTTGCCAGTGCTGGTTTAGTAGGTATATGTGTGGCTGGAGGTGTGGTGCAAGTGTTAACCTTCTCCTCTTGACTGTCTGTTCCAGTCTTGGGTGGAGACAGCTTAGCCTCCAGTTTGGCTGTATAATTGCATCTCTCGCAAATGTTAGTGTTTGGTTGTATGAGGAGAGGGTTGTCTGTGTACATGAGGCAGTTGTAACATTGCCTCAGGATACCCAGATTCACCAGCTGGACTGGAGAGTACACCTGAAATTGCCCTTTGGTCATGCCTGAATAGTAGGGTGAGCTGCTTAGTCACTTGGTTGGTGAGGGGTGAATAAAGAGCCTTGCCCTGCTGGGCAATCAAGTGTCAGGGTATATTAGTGCTTGATATTAAGTCTGAGCAAGTGCTGGGCTGCAGGATGCTTTTTGAGTGCTTAGATTGAGAGTTAGACTAGTTTCAAGGGAAAAACTGAAGAGGAGACTTAGTGGAGCTAGGAATAATTTAACCCTAGCTAACCGTCTCTGCCCAGAGCGTAAAAATGTGCAAACGCATTTTTTATAGCAGGTGAACAATCCACCAATAAACCAGAAAACCACAAACTGAAGAAAACCAAACCAGGGTCTGAAGAATTTTCTTATGGTAGAAACGAAAGTGCTAATTTTATTTGTGTTTTGATTAAATAAAGTGTGGTCATCACGGATAAACGAGGTTAGAACACTGGATTTTACATTTTTGTATCTCACAAGTATTCACATTTCCTGGCTTCTGGTCTGGTTTTCTTAAGTATAGGAGACCATTTTGGTCCTCACTTTCATGTTTTTGATCCCCAAGACACACACAGACACACACACACACGCACACTCGCTCGCGCACATGCACACTCACATGCACGCACACGCACACACACACACACACACACACACACACACACACACACACACACACACACACACACACACACACACACACACAAAACAGAAGACCATTTTTTTAAAAACCTTCTTTTTTGTTCTCAACTGAGTTATGAGGGGTGCCAGTTTGAAGAACAGCCCAGGGCACCAGAACACCTATCAGCTAGCTGTGGTATTGCTGCAGCATATTTTGATTTGAGTACCTGAAGCTTAGGAAATATAAACGCAGTTACCTATAGATATACTGCAATATCTTCACTGACAAACTTGACTGTTGTGGTGCACACACACTTACCACCACATACCTCTCAACTGTCCAGAATTTCACAGAATATCCAGATTTTAGTGTTATATTTTTGGTCTGTTCCTCATAAATTTTGTAGTTTTCTGGCAAATCACTAAATAATGACAGACATTTTAGATTTGGGTTTCATATTGTTCAGAAAAAGCATGCTAATACAAAACGTGGTCTAAGTTTATAGGACCAATATTTAAAATCTGTCCCTGATTTTGGGTCTTAATCCCTCAATTATTTTCAGTTTTGTCTAAAATTCTCTATGAGATTGAGAGGTATGATCAATCAGCACTATCAAATATTTATACATATGCTTCTTTCAAAATTATTAGGAATACAGTGAAAATTCCAGGCTAAATTCTCATTTTTCCTTGTCTCGCACTTTTACCCCTTTCTTATCCACATATCTTTAAAAACATGTTCCTCAGATCACACAATGTATACGTCATCACTGAAAAATATATTATAGTGGTTGAAACAGCAGTAGTTTACTTGATAAAACTGTAGGTGTTACTCTAAACTTGGACTTAATTCTATTGTGTTTAGAGCTGTTGCTGAAGTCTATTTTATTATATTAATGTAAACTGCGGACAGAAGTAAATCAAAATGATTTAAAATCATGTGTTCAGGCTTGATTAAACAGAAAGTTTCTTTTCAGTCAGGGTCATAAACAGATGTTCAGAGAACATGACCCTGCACCTTCAAAGTAACTGCAGCGTGACTAATTTTATTTTTGTCACTTTTCTCGGGAGAGACTGAAACTTTTTTCTAGATGATTAGCTACAGAGATTTCTGCTTTATATATTCAGAAACTAATTATCAATTTATATTTGGAGTCCTTAATGGATTATTTAGAGTTGAATGCTACTATATCAGTGCTAAAATGTTAAATGCAATATTCTTGATTACAGCTGCGGCTTTATGGGGAGATACTGTAAGAGCAGGAAGTTGGGGTCTGACAACTGTTTTTTGCCAACCACTAAATGTATTGCAAGGCAAATGATTTGCTGCTGGTGGACAAACCCTTATCTGGAGTAGAGGATTTTTTCAGTTGTTTTATGGAGGCACTGATTTTTAGCTCTAGCCTCCGTCTTCTTAACCTAGAAATCTCTCAGACAGAATTCCTTTATAGTTTATGGTGGAATACCTTTATATCAGTCCTCATTGCTCAAAAGAGCACATAGCAGTCTGCACTTGAAATGGCATATGACTCTTAGGGTGGGGTGCTAGTTAAGCCCTTACCTTTCCTGATACTATTCACAGTGGAAATGCATACACCTGGATATAGGGTGTGAGCAAGAGGAGATGAGGAGTCAGGTAAAAACACTCCCAGGAAGAAGTATGAAGCTGCCTAAGGCTCCTTGATTTCCTCACAAGCCCCAAAAGTGGGTTGGGATTAGCCAGGAGGAAGATTGATACAGGTCCAATAAACTCAGTGGATGAGCAGAGGTCCTGAGAGAAATCAGTGATTAGCTGTGGGGAGAGAAAAAGACAGCAAAAACTGTGACTTCATGAAACAGAGGGATGGATCCAGGACTGTGACTCAGGTGACCGGGGTTCAATTAGGGGCCCCAAAACTGGAGAAACCAGGCAGAGAGAGGGAAGGAGGAGTGAGGGGGTAAACTCCATTCACTTATCTGTTGAAGAGGGAATGTACATGTACTTGGAAGCAAATATGGTGGTACAGTCTACCTGCTGGGCACTAGAGGTACCACTGTTCATGAGGCAGTGGAAGATAAAGGGCTGCTTGAAGAAGTGGCCTTGCAGAAGTGAAAATATGTCCTTCACAGGCAGTGCATTCAATATACCTCAACAGCACATTGTTGGGTACATGCAAGGTAGAAACAGGAAGAAAAAAGTACAAAAATGCTTGAATTAGCCTGATGGCTACCTGGATAACAACGCCTCTTGGTTGGCTCTTAACTGCTGATGGGAACAAATGGGCAGATGGACAGAGAGAGGGTCTGACAGTTAGCAGGTAGTGGGGGAAAACAGTTGCAAAATAATATCAGTGGGGTCACACACATTCATGCATCCAGATCAGTAAGTTATACAGGTGGAAAAGGAATAGAGAAGCTGGGAAAAGGGTATACAGGAAACACAGGTAAATAACAAAGAGAACAGATAGGAAACATTACAAGGTAAGGGAACAAGGCAGATATTTTTGGAGCTAGCCCCACTTTTCTATATTTGCACAAGGGATAAGGGCATGGGATATAAGCAAAGGGGAAACTAGGTATGAGAGAGAGTAGGAGAGTTTTTAGTGAATACAGTAAAAACTAACAAGTGTGGTTGTGCACAAATGAGGTTAAGGTGGGAAGGGACGGATAAATACACACAGAGGGTGGACAAATAGTGATGGAGGGGTTTGGATGATGCACGACATAAGAATCAGGACACAACAAGAAAGAAGTGACAGCTGGCAGGGACTGTTGTAATTTTAGTGGTGCAACAGGTAGCACACTCGCCATTGGTGCAGACGGCTATGGGTTCTATTCCTACACCAGGTAGAATGGTTGCTGACACTGCAGTGCAGTATAATGGGTGTGCTGCCCTCCTGAGTATGTCATCCTTTGAATGAGACATCAAACTGAGGTCTCATCTGCTTGAGATGGTGGTAACTGAGGTGGATGTAAAAGATGCCATGACACCTATCAAAAAAGATTATGGGAAGTTAGTAGTATAAATACCACCTCAAGTCTCCCTTGAAATGACCCATTCAACAAAGAATAAATAAATAGGTCAGGCTGTTGACATCAAGGGATACTACAAACCTGGTCTAGAAAGCAACTTATCTGGATCATTCACCATGCAATGTTATTTATAGCTGGTATCAGTGGACAGGTCACCCTCTAAGTGGCTGCTGGGAGGGGGCCACCAGTCAAGCAATTCATTGTGAGAGGCACTCCATACAGCTGAGTCATTATACTACAGCCTCCATCATAGACTCAACCTCCACTAAAGCTATGACAGGTCTATGTCAGGTTCTACCATATGCAGCCGAGCAGTGGCACATGAGGACTCCTCTGCCTGTGATTTGGTCATGCCTAGGGTCCATCACTAGACCTAGTCTCAAACTCAGTGTCAGTTAGCTGTGGTGAAGATGCCTGAGAAGTGATATGCACAACGCAGTCAAGAAATGCACGACTATCTAATACTGTCTTGAACATACGTTGTTGTAATGCTCTAGACATTGACATATGCTTCACTAACAGGCTGCATAGAAAAGAAACATGATATGTGAATTCACAAGAAAGCAATTCAAAAGCAGGAATGGACCTAATAAATATATGTAAATATAATGCATTTAACAGAGTGTCACAATTGTAATCACTAAATGAGACTACATGTAGGTTTCTGACCTGTCACCATTAGTTTGTGTGATACCTACATACTTCAATTTGGCTGTTGACATGCACATTTTTTCATTACCGCAACTGCTCACATTTTAGAGCTTTGAAAAACACTATTCAGGTTTACAAGGTATATTAATATAGTCTGTGGTATAACTGTGGTGGTGGTGGTGCTGCAGTAGCGTTGTCGCCTCACAGTAAGACGTTGTCCTGTTCGATTCTCAACTAGAGCGTTTTCTGTGTGGAGACATGTGTGAATGGGCGTACCTTCTTTGAAGGTTGTGCATCAGAGCCGGCAACTTGGTACATAAAATCTACTGCCAATCATTAGCGGACCAGAGTTCCGCTGTGGCGACCCCTAACTGGAAAAAGACGAAAGATACAACATTAATATAGTCTGTGGTCAACTGTACTTTCCAAGTGCATTTTCTTCTCGTATCCTATACAGACATATTTTATGGTATATGACAAAATGTGACCACCCCAACACTTGCCAGTTTAGAGCAAGCAAGACCTGCTGAGCACAATGTGCCACAACTACTTATGATTTGTGCCTATTAAAAGCACTATTTTCTTCGTGCTGCAGGGTCAAAAGTAGTCAAGCGCGCAAGAAATCATAGAACCTCTGTGAGTCAAGACCCTGCTTTGAATCACTTAATTTGTATATCTTTATGCAGTTATTTGCATATACTGCATAATGCACACTGCAGACCATTGGTTTAACATGCAGCTTGGTTCTTTGAATTGCCCTCACCCTGCAAATGGCTGCAAACTTTGTAAACTATTGCTGCATATTATGCATCTTCTTTATGAATATTGTCAGTGTTACTAAAGAAATGAAAAATTTTAAGATTTTTTTTTGGGGAATGTACTTGCTACTCAGGAACAAACAGATGAGTCTGTTTAACACAGCTTACAAACAAGATTGCCATGCCCGTTTATGTTTGTTTGTTTGTGTCATTAAGTGCTCTGAATTTAAACAGAAGTAGATTCCAAACTTCTTCTACATGTCTTGCCATCTGAAGGTGGAGCAAGAACTCCCACAGCAGCCCTAAATATAAAATACAAATTATTGTTATCTAAATATTATATTTCTAAGGGCCCCTGGACCCCACAGGTCATTATTATGGCAAATGGTTGAATGGCACCATTGATGACACAAATATGTTTGCAAAGTCCTTTCGGTTCTGAGCAGTGATGAAAATAGGGATTACCGGGAAAGAAATATCACATTTCGATGAAGTGAAATCTAGTCATGCAAATAACAAAAACTGAATAACAGTAGAATTCAAACCAGTATTATAAATTCAGTTTCAAAAGTGAATGACAGGTTCATTGCTGGTTTATCAAGACTTTAAATCTTGAAATTAAAAATCATGAATCACTGCACTCCATTGCAGTCTTTTCTGTTTTGCCCTTCCTCTTTTATAAAACAGGTTCTTACACTAAGCATTTTTCTTTGAGTATTGCAAACCCTTAATAGCCAAGCGGCCTTGGATACAACCACCAAGACTATGATATCCAATATATTTGATATTGTAAAGCACTTTCATTCATGGTTTTGTAAGTGTGACATATGTTGCGCAGTTTAAACAGATATGCAGCAAATATGGTTTTAGTTAATCAGAAAGTACAGAAAACTTGAAAATAAGCACTTATCATTTGTAGTCTCTCAGCAAACAGTA
Organism: Protopterus annectens; assembly: GCF_019279795.1. Lineage (NCBI taxonomy): Eukaryota > Metazoa > Chordata > Ceratodontiformes > Protopteridae > Protopterus > Protopterus annectens. Next base: position 260,368,167 of record NC_056745.1, on the reverse strand, counting down.
GAGCAAGGGCAGAAGGCTTAACAAACTGCAGCTTTGAGCAAACAACCACAAACTGGTTCAAACACAGACTTTTTAAAGCAGAAAAACAGGAAACAGCCAAAGTTTAAATTATCCAATCAAAATGCCCTAAACAGAGCCCCACAACAGTAACTCTAGCTAAATCTGTCCAAACTGTACCCTCCTGTCATGAAAGTATGGGGGGGGGGGGCTCGCCAGACAAAGGATTAATTGTTTTATAAGCTCTAAAGATCATAAACAGGACTAGATCAGCAAAAACCTGAACCTAGTCTATGCAAGTGTTTTTGAAGTGCAGCAAGCAAGTAAAATGAACAAAACAAGCAGATGAACAGTAATTACAGTTATAAGAGGAATTCAATTAGCAGATAATCTAAAAATGCAGTAAAATACAGTTGCGCAATTTAAACAAACAGATATGCCTCAAATATTTTTTTAGTTAATCAGAAAGTACAGAAAACAGTTGAAAATAGGCACTTATCATCTGTAGTCTCTCAGCAAGTATTTGGAAAACAGTAGAAAAAGGGCAGAAGGCCTAACTCACTGCATCTTTGAGCAAACAAGCCAAACACCAAAATTATGTACTGATTATATAGTGTAGTGATCAAGCCCAGAAACAGCCCTCTACATTTTACTTATTCATTTGGCTTGCATCCTCTTATAAATTGTGGTTCTTATACTATAAATGGTGAGATCTTATTTTTTCTGTATTGCAGAAAGCAGTCTGCCATTGCACATAAAACTGAAAGCTTGAAACTGATATCCTGTCTGGCAACTGTCTTCCTGACTAAGTACTCTTCAGCTTTATTAAATCATGTGTTATGGAAGGCTGTTTTGTTGTGCTTCATGTTGTTTTTCTTTCTGGTGGTTATAAAGTGTGCTCATTTATGTACAGGGTTCTTATGGCCGTCCCCATTAACATGCAGACTCCACATGTGTGCAAAGAGAGCTATCATGAGAACAAGGGCTGGCAGTGCCAAGCACTCATCCATATTCCCTACACGACATGTCTTACACCTTGCACTCTCCTGCAAATGCAATTGCTGCAGTAAACTGGGCCACTTCTCTCTCACCAGAACTGTCAATCTGGCATCATCAGCTCCCCTCTTTCTATATCTACCCCAGCACCCAAAGACAAAGTAAATATTCATAGATATACTAAAAAACTATTAAAGAAAAACTAAGTTTATGTCCAATATTAAAATGTAATACTGTAATTCCTACTGGTTTAAATGCTGCAATTGTAGTGAAAACTATATAAAAGCAATGTACAAATGTTGAGTATGAATTACATGAATTAAGTCTTTAAAATGCAATTAGATAACTGTTTGGAGTCATATATAAAGAGGAATGTTCAAGATGGGACACTCCTAAGGACAGTTATTCTCACTGAGGTATCAGAGTGTCAAGCTGAATATTATGAATTTTATAACTTTAAACAACATTCATACAGAGTAAATCAAGTATCATTTTTAGAGTTGTTTTTTTTACAGTATTGGAGTTTGAATGATGTTAGAGAAGCAATGTGCCAAACAAGAAGTTGGAAGTAAGAAGAAAAATAAATACTGATTTTGCACAACATGGGACATCAGGATATTATACTTTCTTTGAATTTATGGAGTTTGCAAACTAGCCTTTTGTATATTCATTGTTTGACTTGCCTAATATGTACTGCCTGCAACTACAATTACTGATAAATAGATTAATTTAAAGGTAAGTACAGAAAAGTTTTTTTTATTTTTTAATACCTAGATAATACATATTTATTTAATAAAATTCTGGAAAATCATTTCAACAGATTGGTTAATATGTTTGTCAAGCCTATAGTGAATACTATTGCTGAAATTAAACAAGAAATAACTAAACATACATTATGACAAAATTACCTTTCAAAATGATATGGTTGTAAATATGGTGCCGAGATGTTTATGTGCTGACAAAAGACCAATGGTTTAGTTTGAAGGTGCACTGGTTAGAAGCAGGAAATGAAAGTTCCAATCAAAAGCTGGAGACTGCTATTAAAAGGGATATCAAAAATGGATCTACTTCACAACTTGAAAACTCAAAACATTGAATTTCATTTGACTGATACCACAATACCTAATTTTCAAAATACTGAAAACTCATTTGACTGAGTCTCATCATACTGAAAGCTTAAAATGCTGAATTTCAAAATACTGAATTTTAAGCCACAGACATGCACACTTATAACACCAATGACTAACACTTTCCAAAACTTAAAAACTACTTACTTACTCTCTTAACAGAAATCAGATGATATAAAACCAAACAAGGTTGGGGGCTCTCACTCTCCTATCTAGGACATAATAGAAGAAGTCTTCATGTGTTCTGTTCAAGCAGCTTTATTTAATACAAACACATCATTATAGAAGTTTACTGACGTTAACTTAAGTAACTTATATACAGACTAACAACTGTAATCATATATGCTCTCTCCCTGGCTGCTCTTCCAAAATGGCACTAGGGATTGCACGTTTCTGGAATTTATACATGCACATACAGCCTTGACATTCTTTTTAAAGATAAAGCATACACATCACTTCCACTCTGATCTACATCCTCCCCCTTTGAGAAATAGATAATATAACATTATGAGGCATGCAGAAATCACAGGTAATACTATGTCATCCATTATACAATACTAAATACACACACATACACACACACACATACACACACACACACACATATATATACATATATATAGATATACATATATATATATATATATATATATATATATATATATAGATAGATAGGTTTGCTATCACAAATTCGAAAATCAGAACAAAACGTGTCTGAATTTTCAAATTTATACATCGGAAATGAACATTTCCATATGTCCCTAATGTTGAAAACAGCTGTGTATTGTCGAAAATGTCGCGACATTTCTGACAATACACAGCACTCCCGTCCATAACTCCCTACCTAACTAGCCTAAACACACAGTTAAAAGAGTGCCCCCACACCCCCAACTTAATATTCCAACTCTGAGATCGCACTACAGTGAGGAAAGGGATGTATTTCCCTAACCACACTGTACCACGATCCCCTCACATGAGCGAACGTTATAATTGCGAATGCACAGTCCATTCGCAATGGTAACGTTCGCTCACATCACCTGCCGGACTATGAAGTATTCGAACATCTGTTGTTCGAATACTTCATAGCCGTGCAATTGTACGTCGGCATTGTGATAGTAAACCTATATATATATATATATATATATATATATATATATATATATATATATATATGGATCTACTTCAGTAGATCGAACTTTTACAAGTTTGAACCACATATGGCGGAGACCATATGTTCAAACTTGTAAAAGTTCGAACAGTGAAGAAAAAAGAAAAAAAAAACAACAAAAAACAAAACTAAACATCTGTAGCAGGGGGCCTTTGCCCCCCACACCCCCCCTACTTCAATATACCAACTCTGAGATCGTACTACATTCCAGAAAAGGGAAATCTTCCCGTTCTGCACTGTATGGAGATCTTCATTCAGTCCGAGCTTACTTTTACAAGTTTGAACATATGGTCTCGGCCATATGAGGTTCGAACTTATAAAAGTTTGATCTACCGAAGGATCTATAGATATATATATATATATATATATATATATATATATATATATATATATATATATACATGCAATCAAGTCTACGTTGCTGCATATTTCACATTAGGCTTAGATACTCGTCCATATCATGTGACATAAAATTGGGAATGAGATTTAACAACTGGAACTGTCTCTGCAAAATGGTTGACCTGTGGAATGTTCGGATCATTTTTCTGGTACGGAATCAGAATTTTGAACACATTCTGGTATAGGAACAGTATCTGGTTCACTCTTAGATTTGAAGTCTACATCACAGAAGCAATGTTGTGATGTGATGATGATTCTGGTACAAAAAGAAGATGTCTATGTTTCCTCCTATACTCCACACACTCGGAGTCTACCAGGTAGGATCTTGGCTCGGCACAGATGCCGGTAATCTGTCCTATTCGATCAAAACCTTTTGTTGTCTGGATTCGTATTCTCTCTCCTTCCCTCAATGCACAAAGTAATCTGTTCAAGCTGTCGTAACTAGATTTCTGAATATTATGCTGCTTAAACAATTGAGCCTTAATGGTTTTATTGTTCTTAGGTTTAGGCTTTAATAAACTGAAAGTAATGGGTAGCATAGTTCTGCTTTGTCTGGAAAGCAGCTTGAACAAGTGAGCCAATAATATCATCACGGGGTATGTTTCTGAAATTAAGCAAATTCAAGAGCACATCAATATTGTCACACTTTGACCTTTCAAATAATTGCTTTGCACTTTGCACTGCATGTTCAGCTAGACCACTGGACTGAGGACATTCAGGACTACTAGTGACATGTACAAAGTCCCATTCTTTTGCAAATTTCTGAAACAAATAGCTAGTAAATTGAGTACCTTTGTCAGAAAGAACTTTGTGTGGACTACCATGAACTGAGGAATGACATTTCAACTTAGTAATAACAGCAGTGGATTTTAGGTTAGGTAGTAGATCGATCTCAAACCGATTCAAATAAGATTCTGCCAAAACCAAGTAATGTTGATATCAAGTGTGACTGTAGACCAAAGTAGTTCAGGAACTGGACTTAGCTGAAGCGGTTCTTTGCAAATGCGGTCTAGTCAGGGGTGGCTTGTGCTATAAGACTGTGGGACTGCAGCCCTCCCACCTGTAAAATGGGTCCCCCACCTGTGCATAAAATAAAGTCTCCAGTCCCCCCACCATCCCATAGAACATATAAAAATAGAAAAAATATCTCAGACTCTGCGCATGCATGCTTAGTTCCTGGCTGCTGTGTTAGGCAGACCAGAACTCAGCTCCAGACTGCTCAGTTAGGGAAGGGAGCTAAGTCCAACCTTCCAACCCAGAGATCTGTGCAGTGGTGACCACACAAACCAGAAGGTCACCAGTCTGCATCACCTGAAGGCTGGACCAATTGCAGGAGGCTCCAGCCTCCTCACATCAGACCAAGACCACATGTGTGGACAGGATTGCATTTGTGGATCAGGCCAGTATGAAGGACCATTGCAGAGTACCTGGGTGTGTGTGTGTGTGTGTGTGTGTGTGTGTGTGTGTGTGTGTGTGTGTGTGTGTGTGTGTGTGTGTGTGTGTATGTGTGTGTGTGTGTGTGTGTGAAATGCCCCAGTTGCTTCATGGTGGTGGGTAGAGAATAAGGCTTGAACCCTGTACCTTGGGCCTAAGTGACAAGAGCCTGAATTCCCTACCCACCACCATTTCTAAAACATTTGCAGATTTTTGACTCATATTTGTTCTGTTCCTCATAAAATCTGTGGTTTCTGTAGTTTTTTTACTTAAAACAGACAGTAGTGCAGTGGTGCAGTGGTAGCAGTGGTAGCAGTGTTGCCTGACAGCTATGGGTTGTCTCATTTGATTCTTGGCTGGGGTGCCTTCTGTGTGGAGTCTGCATGTCCTCCTTGTGTTTGTGTGGGTTTGCTCTGGTGTCCTCAATGGATATTTGTCCCTATTTTTTGGACTGTATTCCCCCATTATTGGCTTCGTCAAGGTTTTTTGTGCCAAGGTTGAGCACTATCGTGATAACTGAACTCACTGAATATGTTTGGGGGCTATATTCCCCCATTATTGGCTTTGTTCAGGTGTTTTGTGCTAAGATGTTGACATCTATGGTGAGAACTGAATTCACTAAATGGTAGCCATTTACGTTTCAGTCTTCCTTTCTTTTATAAAAATAGATGATTTGGCATAGTGGTATGTTGCTCTGGCTGTTTTGCACAGGGACCTGGGTTCATTACTTGGCAGTGGAATGTATGGTGGTAACACAGCATTTTATTCTAGCAACTTTCCAACATTATACAAGTAATGTTTAAAATGTGTCCCTGGTTTTTGGACTTTTGCCCCCCCCCCCCCCCCCCCAAATAAATTTTGGCTTTGTCCAGATTTCTTGTGCTGCAAAGTTCAGAGATGCAGCTGAGTGTCAAGTAGATTTTACAAGGAGCTGAAAGCTGCAGGGGAACAAATGTTTAGTGCTGCTTATGCCAAGTGTGCTTATATTGTAAATAGCACAACAGGTAGTTGCTTTTAATGCAGAAGGCTGTGTGTTCTACTCCCACAGTAGGTAGATCCATTGCTGATAGTGTACTCTGTTGTAAAGGGGATGGATGCTGCGGTCCTCTTTGGCGAAGATACCTAGTAACTATGAACCTGTTATCAGTTTACCATCCATTCCCTATTGCGATATTACTAGCATCATAATTTTTTTAATGCAACATAAGCAATTTATTCCTCAAGGGCAACAGGCACTTTATTTGTAGATGAAACAATGACATATAAAGTTGTTTGCTAGCAGTAACCTCTTCATTAGTTAATAGATTTCTTTAGTGTGGAATTATTTAGATGGCTTTTACTTCTTCAGAGATCGTGCATATTTACTGATACTGGTAGACTGTTGAAGTTTGAGTAGACTTTTATGATGGAAATGTTCTGAATTGGGCAGTTCAACTGTACTGTATTGTACAAGGAATATAATTGATTACAGTCAGGAAGGTGTATCAAAGAGCATGTGTATGTTTCGTGTTCAAGGGGCCTATGATTTGAAAACAGCCCAAAATTAATCTTTATCTGCCACTGGCAAAATGTATTTTCTTTGAATGTGGGTTTCAATGCTGTTTCAATGAATGTTTCAAGGGCAGAGAAGTTTTAATGCTAAGTCTATTTTCATTGTGAGACTGCATTGCTTTGTTTAGCAGATATCTATTAGGGTTTATGCTGTAAAATATAAAATAAAACTTTCAAATGAAATCCATATCATCGCAGAAGTAAAGCAGTATGCACATTACAGTGTTTATGGCAAATGGGGCGAAATAACCAAGGAATGGGACATTGGAATGGCTGCAGGGGGGATGCTCCATTCAACCATGATTTTGTGAGGGGGGAAGGGCAGAAAACTCAGACAGCCCCGGCTGAACTATACCTCTCAACTGTCCAGAATTTTGCAGAATGAATAGATTTTTGGTTTGTTCTCATAAAATTTGTGGTTTTCTGCCAAATCATTTAGGAATTAAGTCACTAAATAATGACAGACATTGAGTTTCAGACGTCATTTTTGTATATTCATTGTTTGACTTGCCTAATATGTACTGCCTGCAACTACAATTACTGATAAATAGATTAATTTAAAGGTAAGTACAGAAAAGTTTTTTTTATTTTTTAATACCTAGATAATACATATTTATTTAATAAGATTCTGGAAAATCATTTCAACAGATTGGTTAATATGTTTGTCAAGCCTATAGTGAATACTATTGCTGAAATTAAACAAGAAATAACTAAACATACATTATGACAAAATTACCTTTCAAAATGATATGGTTGTAAATATGGTGCCGAGATGTTTATGTGCTGTCAAAAGACCAATGGTTTAGTTTGAAGGCGCACTGGTTAGAAGCAGGAAATGAAAGTTCCAATCAAAATCTGGAGATTGCTATTAAAAGGGATATCAAAAATAGATCTACTTCACAACTGAAAACTCAAAACATTGAATTTCATTTGACTGAAACCACAATACCTAATTTTCAAAATACTGAAAACTCATTTGACTGAGTCTCATCATACTGAAAGCTTACAATGCTGAATTTCAAAATACTGAATTTTAAGTCACAGACATGCACACTTACAACACCAACGACTAACACTTTCCAAAACTTAAAAACTACTTACTTACTCTCTTAACAGAAATTGGATGATATAAAACCAAACAAGGTTGGGGGCTCTCACTCTCCTATCTAGGACATATTTAATACAAACACATCACTATAGAAGTTTACTGACGTTAACTTAAGTAACTTATATACAGACTAACAACTGTAATCATATATGCTCTCTTCCTGGCTGCTCTTCCAAAATGGCACTAGGGATTGCACGTTTCTGGAATTTATACATGCACATACAGCCTTGACATTCTTTTTAAAGATAAAGCATACACATCACTTCCACTTTGATCTACATCCTCCCCCTTTGAGAAATAGATAATATAACATTATGAGGCATGCAGAAATCACAGGTAATACTATGTCATCCATTATACAATACTAAATACACACACACACACACACACACACACACACACACATATATATATATATATATATATATATATATATATATATATATATATATATATATATATATATATATATATATATATATATATAGGTTTACTATCATAAATTCGAAAATCAGAACAAAACGTGTCTGAATTTTCGAATTTATACATCGGAAATGAACATTTCCATATGGCCCTAATGTCAAAAACAGCTGTGTATTGTCGAAAATGTCGCTCGCGACATTTCTGACAATACACAGCACTCCCACCCGTCCCGTAACTCCCTACCTAACTAGCCTAAATGCCCCCCACACCCCCCCAACTTAATATTCCAACTCCGAGATCGCACTACAGTGAGGAAAGGGATGTATTTCCCTAACTGCACTGTACCACGATCCCCTCACATGAGCGAACGTTATAATTGCGAATGCACAGTCCATTCGCAATGGTAACGTTCGCTCACATCACCTGCCCAACTATGAAGTATTCGAACATCTGTTGTTCGAATACTTCATAGCCGTGCAATTGTACGTCAGTATTGTGATAATAAACCTATATATATGGATCTACTTCAGTAGATCGAACTTTTACAAGTTTGAACCACATATGGCGGAGACCATATGTTCAAACTTGTAAAAGTTCGAACAGTGAAGAAAAAGAAAAAACAACAAAAACAAAACTAAACATCTGTAGCAGGGGCCTTTGCCCCACACCCCCTACTTCAATATACCAACTCCGAGATCGTACTACATTCCAGAAAAGGGAAATCTTCCCATTCTGCACTGTATGGAGATCTCCATTCAGTCTGAGCTTACTTTTACAAGTTCAAACATATGGTCTCGGCCATATGAGGTTCGAACTTATAAAAGTTTGATCTACGAAGGGACCCATATATATATATATATATATATATATATATATATATATATATATATATATGTATATATATATATATGTGTATATATATATATATATATATATATATATATATATATATATATATATATATACACAATCAAGTCTACGTTGCTGCATATTTCACATTAGGCTTAGATACTCGTCCATATCGTGTGACATAAAATTGGGAATGAGATTTAGCAACTGGAACTGTCTCTGCAAAATGGTTGACCTGTGGAATGTTCGGATCATTTTCTGGTACGGATTCAGAATTTTGAACACATTCTGGTATAGGAACAGTATCTGATTCACTCTTAGATTTGAAGTCTACATCACAGAAGCAATGTTGTGATGTGATGATGATTCTGGTACAAAAAGAAGATGTCTATGGTTCCTCCTATACTCCACACCCTCGGAGTCTACCAGGTAGGATCTTGGCTCGGCACAGATGCCGGTAATCTGTTCTCTTCGATCAAAACCTTTTGTTGTCTGGATTCGTATTCTCTCTCCTTCCCTCAATGCACAAAGTAATCTGTTCAAGCTGTCGTAACTAGATTTCTGAATATTATGCTGCTTAAACAATTGAGCCTTAATGGTTTTATTGTTCTTAGGTTTAGGCTTTAATAAACTGAAAGTAATGGGTAGCATAGTTCTGCTTTGTCTGGAAAGCAGCTTGAACAAGTGAGCCAATAATATCATCACGGGGTATGTTTCTGAGATTAAGCAAATTCAAGAGCATATCAATATTGTCACGCTTTGACCTTACAAATAATTGCTTTGCACTTTGCACTGCATGTTCAGCTAGACCATTGGACTGAGGACATTCAGGGCTACTAGTGACATGTACAAAGTCCCAGTCTTTTGCAAATTTTTGAAACAAATGGCTAGTAAATTGAGTACCTTTGTCAGAAAGAACTTTGTGTGGACTACCATGAACTGAGGAATGACATTTCAACTTAGTAATAACAGCAGTGGATTTTAGGTTAGGTAGTAGATCGATCTCAAACCGATTCAAATAAGATTCTGCCAAAACCAAGTAATGTTGATATCAAGTGCGACTGTAGACCAAGGTAGTTCAGGAACTGGACTTAGCTGAAGCGGTTCTTTGCAAATGCAGTCTAGACTAGTACTATTGCATACTGAACAAGAAGAAAGTACTCTATCGATGTCTTTTGGTAATGAAGGCCAAAATACTAATTCTCTAGCTCTTCTCTTAGTGGATGTGGATCCTGGGTGACCACAATGCAAAAATCTGGATATATTCTTGTTGTAAGGAAGCAGGAACAACAGTTTTAGGACCTTTGAAAATAATGCCATCTTCCATCAACAATTCATCTCTGTAAGGAAAATAGGTTTGCACTTCAGGTGGTACAATAGATTGCTTTGATGGCCATTCAACATTAATATAGTGATTGAGACTTTGCAAAATTGGATCAGTCTAAGTGTGATCTCTTAACTCATCAAGTCTAGTGGTGGAAAAATTATGCATTGACATCACATCAAAGTCAAAATTCTCTGTGTCAAGCTGTTCTGTCGTATTTCTGGGTGATCTAAATATAGTATCAGCCAGATAGACCAATCTGCCTTTTATGTAGACCATTTTGAAATTGTACTTTTGCAATTTGAGCATCATTCTTTGTAATCACACTGGAGCAGAATGCATAGGATTCTTTAGAATAGTAACTAGAGTTGGTGGTAAGTTTCAGTCTGAATAGCTCGACCATAATATAATCATGAAACTTGGAACATGCAAATACTATTGCCAAAAGCTCCTTCTCAGTTTGAGCATACTGTATCTCAGTTTGGGTAAGTGTTCTAAATGCATATGCTACCAGTCTGCCCTCTTGAAGTATAACTGTGCCAAGACCAAATTTTGAAGCATCACAGGAAAAAGTAATTGGTTTCTTTACATCATAATATCTTAATGTAGGTGGGGTGGCAATTTTCTGCTTGAGGTCTTCAAATGCCTTCTGGTGCTTTTCCAACCATGACCATGCAATATTTTTGGGTGTTAGCTCTCTTAAAGGTGCTGTCGACTCACTGAGGTCTGGTATAAACTTGCCCAAATAATTGACCATGCCTAGGAAACTCTGTAGAGCTTGTACACTATCTGGCACTAACATCTCAAGAATAGCTGCTTTCTTGGTTGGATCTGGTCTCAAGCCTGTACTCGTAAACAAATATCCTACATATGTAACTTCTGGAAGTCTGAATTTGCACTTCAGAGAACTGAGCTTCAAGCTTACTTTACATGCTCTGTCTAGAACTTTCTTGAGGTTTTTGTAATGCTCTGCTTCATCATTGACTCCAACCAATAGATCATCTACTATTATGCCACAAGAAAACCTGAAAAAATTTACTCCATTGCATGCTGAAAGACTTCACTTGCAGAATGCATTCCAAATGGCATCCTTAAGAATCTGTATCTGCCAAACGGAGTACTAAAAGTAGTTGGAATTCAGGATTTGCGATCAGGCATCACTTGCCAAAAATGAACTCTTTGCATCCAAGACAGAAAATACAGTAGCATTCAGGATTAGAGCTGCAACTTCTTCAACTGTGCACATTGGATGATACAGTCTCGTGAATGCTTTGTTCAGATCTCTCAGATCAATACATATTCTGATTTCATCTGAGCCTTTTTTTGTGAGCGGCTACCATGGACGATACCCATTCAGTTGGTTCTGTAACTGGACAAATCACACCTTGCTGCACCATTTTATCCAACTGAGCTTTAACTTTATCCTACATAGCTATCTGAACTTTTCTTGCTGGAATGACTACTGGGTCTAACTTCATGGAATACACAACTGTAAGTTTGCCTAACATGTCATCGAAAACATCAGCATACTATGAAAAAATGGCTTCAGAAAAATTATAACTCGGAAATGTACTTATGTGATGGACTTCTTCAGCAAAAGAAAGCAGATTCATTCTTAAACTATCTTTGAGACCCAATAAAGATTGCATTGGTTTTCAGTCTACATAGAATAACAAGTTGTAACAGTTCTCAGACAAATAAAACAAAACCATCACTGAACCATCAGTTTGAATTTCTTCACCTCCATAAGCAACAAGTCTCGCACTACTGGCTAAATTAAGCTGTTCATTAGTTCTCACTTTAGTAAATGTGTCTGCTGGGGAACACTTTATAATCCTGAAATTCTGAAATACCGAATTTCAGAATCTTGAGATCATAAAGCCGAAGGCTGACAATACCAAACACCAGAAGCGCGAAATTCAAAATCCTGAAGTTCGGAGATTTTGAATTAGTGCTTCTAGTGTTGCGCTGTATGAATGGATGGATGGAGATTCAGGTAAGTATTTATGTTTAAGGGTTTTGTTTAGGGGATTTAGAGTGTCAGTGTGTTGTGTTACTATGATGTGTGCATGCAAGGGGAATGTAGCTTGTATGGTGGTGTTTTTGTGTGTGTCTGTGTATTGCCACCTTGGAGTTAGAATATTTAAGTAGGGGGGTGTGGGGGGCACAGCCCCCCCACATGGAGGGTGCCCCCCTGCTTGTCTGTAGTGTAGGTTCATGTGTTTGTGTGTGGGGGGAGTTGTGTGTATGTGCATGTGTGTATGTAATATTCGGGATTTCAAAATCCGCGCTTCTGGGGATTCGGTACTGTAAACTTTCGGCTTTATGATCTCGAGATTCTGAAATTCGGTATTTCAGAATTTCGGGATTATAAAGTGAATCCGTCTGCTGATATAACATTACACTTTGAAACGGTGACTGCTTTGAGCTCTGTGGATTTTCCATTAAGCCGGACAGTACAAAACATTCCGCTTATTGTCAATAAATTCATAACGTCAACTCTTTCAGCAAGCACTGATACACCATGTACATAGAAAGCTGACTGCTTCAGCTCTACTTAATCAACTTGCTTTTTTGTGTGACCTTTCTTTACAACTGTGTGAGGCTTACTTGATTTGCAAAACTTTTGAAAATGGTTCCATTTTTTACACTTATAACATTGCTGACCAAATGCTAAGCACTTCTCTCTTTTAGACTCATGATTTGTACCACAGTTGTGACATTTAACAATAAAGCTAGATTTGGGTTCTGCTGATTCATGCTTGTACTGCACTGAACTTGAGCTGGAGCATGCTCCCTTTTTAGAACCTTCTGGAAAGCCACGTGCCTTCCCTGGAAACCCTGTGGCTACCATGTGCATGGGCCTGCTTTTGTTTGCCACATGTTGCATACTATCAGCAGCATCTATATTACTTCAGTGAAAGCTTAGGTTGTCGAATGTCTAAACATGGACACCTAAGCATCGAAACCTAAAAATCGCGAACAGCCATTCTTTCCTCGGGAAAGAATTTGCTAGACCGTCATTAATTAAAATAAACTTCTGAACCCAAACATAGTGGAGGGCTTCACCCCTACACCCCTGATGTGAGGGACTGTGCCCCCCACCCCCAACTAAATATACCAACTCTGAGATTGCTCTACATTGGAGAAAGGGCAAATCCCCGATAATGGCCAAGCAAATTCTTTCCTGAGGAAAGAATTTCTGTATGTGGCCATTCGCGATTTTACAGTTTCGATGCTTAGGTGTAGATAATTAAGCATTCAACAGCCTAAGCTGTCAAACATCTAATAGGAACCCTATCAACATGTGCTCTGGAGCCAACTGAAACTATGCTCTTGTCACTCGCAAGCATACTTTTCTGTTTTTCTGTCACCTCATGGATTTGACAAATCTCTATGGCTTTGCTCAATGTTAAATCACTGTCACAAAGTAAAATCTTTCCTATAGTAGCACTATTAATGCCACACACAATCCTATCCTTTATCAGCTCATCTTTTAAGTCACCAAACCAACACATTTTTGCTCTATTTCTCAAGTCAGTTATATAAGCTGCAAATGCCTCTCTAATGTAATATTTGTCTGGGGATTACACATTTCCCTGAACTTGCACTTCAAACACTCTGGGTCTTCCCTTGATTCAGCCTGTACAACAATATAATGGTTTCTCACCTTCTCCTTCATATACTGCTGGTGCATACATAAATGAATGCTCTCTTTCTATGGCCTTTGACCCAGCTAGGTTTAGCATAATGAATGCCCTTGTGTGTGCATCTTTATTTGCATAAGCTACCTGTATAAATATATCATACTCTTGCTCAAATATTCTCCAGTTCTCTGCAATATTCTGATCAAATACAAGTGGTAGGGATTTTCGAAATCTGTTTGCCATATTAACACATACCAGTGAAGGGTTTTGCAAATATACACACATGCACATATGCCAAAACTTATACCAGTATTTGTAACTTTGCCCAATGCCTTTGTGCTTCTGAATTCATACCTTTTGGGCTTTTTGAAATTATGCTAATGAACAAACTTGTAATACCTTTAAATAATTGGACTTTGCAAAATAAACTTCTTGGGCACTTTAGACTTTTGTAATATCATTTGAAAGGTTAAATGCTAAAGTAATTTATCATCAGTTTGTTAGTGTTATTTATCATCATTTTAAGAAACATTAAGATAAAGTAATTTATCACCACTTTGTTAGTGTTATTTATCATCATTTTAAGAAACATTCCAACAACTTTATGATGTGACTGAATAGCTCTCTGGCACTGTAATATTCTTGTAATGTCGTCTTTTGCAAGATATCACCTCTTAGTGCAAGAAACATATCAAATAACTGCACAATGAGAATAAACTGGACGCCAATTGCCCAAAACTCAATAATACTTCAAAGTAATTGCACTTTGCGAATAACTGCGTACACCACACTGAAATATCCCCAAAATGATGGTACCTTGCTAGGCAATTCTTTACAGTATGAGAAACACTCTGTAATGGCAGCACTTTGTAAATAGACACACTCAGCACAAGAAACTTTTCGAAATGACTATACTTTCCCCCAGATTCTGCAAGCCTTGCACAGTGTGCATGATTAGTGCAGGAGCTCCAATATGTCTGTCGTGCGATCCAGGAATAACCTGTAGGGTCATGCACGAGCTCTCCTGCACTAGTCCTGCACAGACTCAGCCCCTGTATGCAAATTACCCCATTTGCAAGAGAAATACATGCAAATGAGTTGAATTTGTGATCCAGGAAGCTGGAAACCAGCCATGCAGGACTAGTGTAATCTGCAGAAATGTACTCTGCCAGTAACGGAGTACATTTCTTCAAATTCCAAAACAGAGCCATGACAGCTCCAAATAAAGGGTGATTCTGATTCTGATGAAGTCTCCATACAGGAGATGAAAGCGCTTAATCTGTGGAATTTTAATTAGCAATAAACTGGTACTTTGAAATATTGACCTGGGGGCCATTTGGATTTTTGGACTTTGGTACAATAGAACTATTGTTTTCATTTTTACGGAAGAGGAAAGCCTTTATTGCTACTGGAGAACAGTGCCTGTATTCATTTTTTGTTGTTAGAAATAAGAAAATAAACCTAAAATAGGCATTCTAACTAAAATCACTATTCTGCCATTATAGTTAATGGCAGACAGAAGATAACATGGCCAGTGAATAGTGGTTACTAAGGTGAGAGGCTCAGTGTGGGACATGTAACGATGCATTAGCAGGCAATCCTATGCAAATAAGGGGAATGATAGTGAATCCCAGATTTCCCCTGCATGCTAGTCAACTCCCAACAGTGTAAGAGCAGGAATAGTTTGGTGCAAGCCTAGGAGTTAGCTGACATCATAGGGGGGTGTCAGGCATACTGTAAGCAGAATGGAGCCCTGTGGCTCAGGTTTGCTCCTAGATTACCACAGCTAGGCAAGGGGGTGTCTGAGGCTGCCTAGCACTCTTTACATTGCCTAAGCGGGTGTGCACACCACGCACTGGGTTTTAAAGAAAAAAAAGTAAACAAGGAAATAGCAGCTCTGTGCACATTTGAGCACTGTGTTTATGCAGCATGCCCCTGGGCTTAAACAGGAAGACAATGGGAAGGAAAAACAGTAGTAGGAAGTTAATCAAGGAGAACTAGCATAGCTGGCAGGTGAAATGTATCACAATCAGCCAATTACACAGGCAGCAGACCAGCCCAGCCTAGAACACTACTATAAACTATGCAAACACCTTCCCCTCTGTTTTTTCCCATACTCTCCACCACCAGTGTATACAAGCGGAGAACTTTTAACAAACAAAACAACAAAATGATAGGGGCTGCAGCAGGCATCATACAACAACATGTGGAAGAGGCTGAAGGTGGTGAGGATGTGAATGCTGTTGACCAACCCACAGTGAGGAGAGGGAGAAGAGTGTACAGACCCAGGGTAACCTACCAGGGGCTACATGAGCTGGAGATAGTGGAGCACTATAGGGTGGACAGAGACCTCCTACAGCAAATTGTTGAGCTGTGCCGGCCATGCCTGACACACTGAGCTGACAGAGGGGAGCCCATCCCAGTAGATACCAAGGTATATGTAGGCCTAGGAATATTAGCCACAGGTACCTCCCAAAGCTCAACTGGGGATATCATGGGGATCTCACAGGCATCAGTATTCAGAGTATTCCACCAGTTCCTGGATGCCATGTCAGCACATGCCGGTGAGCACCTATAGCTCCTCAACACCTGTGAGGTGTTGGCCAGCAATATGCATCTCTTCCACCAAATAGCAGAATACCCTGAGGTAGTGGGTGCTATAGACTGCATGCACATATGCATCAAAGCACCACCCTGTTATCAGGGTAGGGTCTACATCAACCACAAGGGCTTCCACTCCATCAACTGCCAGGTTGTGTGCGATGCCCAGGGCATTATAATGAATGTGTGTACTGGCTGCCCTGGACACTATCACGATTCCCACATCTGGCATCTGGCATCTGACACAGCTGTACCAGAGATTTGCCAGTGGGGACATCCCTTACGATCACCTAGTGGGGAATGCTGGTTACGCACTGGATTCATGACTGATGACACCCATCAGAAATGCACACACACCCAAACAAGAATACCATAATGAGGCACACGCACAGACCAGACTTATAATAGAGCGTGTGTTTGGGATGCTCAAGTCATGGTTCTGGTGTCTGGACACATCCAGTAGAGCCTTGCAGTACTCACCAGCTACATGTACTCAAATTGTTATGGTATGTGCCATGTCACACAATATGATCCTGTGGAAACAGCTGCAGCAGGAGCAGCAAGGGGCAAGGCCATACAGCCCACCACCAAATGCCAAGGCCTGCACAGGCACAGAGTGACTTGGTGGAGGAACATCCTGAGCCTGCCCCAGTAGACAGATGGAGGCATGCCCAGTATGCCATGGCCTTGGCAAAGAGGCAGTGCATAGCACATACACTGACACAGTAGGGGCCCAGGGAATGACACCTCTCTCTGACTCGCACATTCAGTAAAAGGGATGCCAAACATGACACCACCCGTGCTCAACCATGTATAGGGAGAATACTATGTGCATCCGATATAGGCAGCCCTCCAGCACCATCCTCAATACTGGCATACCCACAAGTTAAGTCAATCAACCTACCAATTGCTGAATGGAGTAGAATGTATCGTTACCTGTATCTATGGTATGGATGTGAGCATGTAAGGGAATCGGGTAGCTGAATGGTATGCCAGCAGATAGTAGACACCCACAGTGGCACCATGACATCTGTAACAAATACTGACATCACCATAGTAGCCAGTATGACACAGGGCGACAAAACCCACTGCAGGAAATGTGCTGGGCAACATGTGTGTCGATATGACTCACACATGCCAGTCAGGGAGGTTCACATACCCAACAACAGTCTCAGCTAGCAGGACAGATGTAGACAAACACAAACAGAGGCTGTGTTATAGCTTCTGAATGATGCCTATGGGCACCCCCCCCCAAGGCCTACACAGACAGACTACAGCAGGTCAGGCAGTGGGATGTTAATTCTGAAGGGTAGAAAGTCAGACACAAATATGTAGGTCAACCAAAGCTAAGACCTGTACTACACTGATATGCCTGTAGTCAGCATGATAGGTTAGAATACAGAATGAAATGGAGTACCATACATACTAGTGCAGTCATAGCAAATGTGTACAAGTGCCAGGTGTGCCCCCCCCCCATCCAATGTAGACATGTAGAAACAGTCAGGTGTGCCCCCCAATCATGTGTAGAAATGTAGAAACAGTCAGGTGTGTCCCCCTCCAGTCCTGTGTAGGAATGTAGTTACAGTCAAGTATTCCCCCCAGTCCTGTGTAGAAATGTACTAACAGTCAGGTGTGCCTCCTCCCAATCCTGTGTAGAAATGTAGAAACAGTCAGGTGTGTCCCCCCATAATCCTATGTAGAAATGTAGTAATAGTCAGATGTGCGTCCCCAACTCCTTTGTAGACATGTAGAAACAGTCAGGTGTGCCCCTTCCCCCAATCCAGCATAGAAATGTAGTAACAGTCAGGTGTGCCCCCCCAATCCTGTGTAGAAATGTAGTAACATGTATGAGTAGGTATAATACCAATGGAGCACAAATGCCCAGAGGTGGCCAAGGTAGCAGGATAGGTTGTAGCATTTGCACAATATGCAGGTCTCTGTGTGTTAGGTTGGTTGTGTTTCATATTGTTGAGAGTGGTCAGTATGTATGCATGTTGAGGTAAGACCTGGTGGCCATTGCCCAATACTGCTGATGACAGGGACAAGCCCCCACAACTGCAGTACCAAAGACAATTCCACCAGTGTAACACATGCTAGCAGTAAGCCATTGTAAATGTATGGTGTTAATATGTGTCACCATCTGAAAGACTGACATGACATGGCTGTTGGGCTAGATATACAAGCAGTACACAGGGGAAAGTGTCCCAGACATACAACATATATTGTGTCACTGTGAAATGGAGACACCCTTGGAATTGTACATACAGGTATGCATCAGATTAACTGGTCCTGTAGTAGGGGATACCAGTGTTGTCTGCCTGAATGCGTGCAGATTACAAAGGAGGTAAGACTGATGTATTGGGAAACAGCTGATGTACCTACACATGCCAGCAGAACTGGAATGCCCCATGCATATTTGTATATCAGATGCAAGTAGTGTCCATAGCACACATGCACCCAACTCATGCAAACACCACCCACAGGTACCTCTCTGGTCATATCCCTGCTGTGGGGAATGGGTATATATAATATGATCCCACCTATATATGGAAATAGCGGAAGAATGCAGCATGCAGTGCAGGTGTCCCATGCAGGTGTGTCCCTAGCTGCAGGTAGCACCCTGCCAGCATCCACACCACCTGATCAATACTCATAGAAGGTATTGGCATGAACACCTATCACACCTACCCTGTCACCCCAGAGGAATATACTTTATGGTGGTCTGAGACTGTAGGACTGACAGAATGCAATGGCCTGCCACATCTGGACTGCAGCAACACCTAATGGCCCACAGGCCTCTGCCAAAGGCCTGTGTCTCACATGTACTGCTAATGCATGTAATGTCATGGACACCCAAATAACAACATAACACATTCCACATAAGCCATATGCAAGGCCATGTGGACAAACCACAGTAACATGCCCACCATGTGCCACTCCATGAACTGTGGACCAACACTAACACACCTGTGATGGGGTGATACCCTTAGGGAAAGTATCAGAGAATGTATGCTTAATGTATGGAAGAGGTTAGAATAACAGAGGGGTGGGAGCATGGGCAGCATGGAATGCACATGGTCCAACACCACGCTGTGTGTACACACTATCCCTGGCTGCAAACACATAAATGGGTGGCTACACACCTGCATGTACACCACAATAGGAGTAATGTCCTGACCCATGGCCCCTGCCTCTGGGTAACCTGTGCGAATCTCTATAGCTGTGAGGCATTGCCACAAAGTATGGGAACATCTGCCAGCACTGTACCAAGGTGTTGAACCAGATATACAGACCCAGCAGCAAGTGTTTGCAGCTCCCCCTCCTGAATGGCATAACGTACCATGAATATGTAGGTGTCTGCCCACAATACTGGACACAGCCACAGTTACCCTTGTCCCCCAAGACATCACTGTGAGCAAGAATGTCCACCTGACAGTACATGAGGACAGAAAACATCACAGTGTATAACAGTACACATGTCTGAATACCTCTGCTAACAGCAGTACCATGCAGCTGAAGCAGCACAGACACAATCACCTACAGTACACACCATCCCCTGCACATTTTTTCCCCACATTGCCAAATGATTGAGGGTTACCCTGCAGAAACAGTTTGCTACCTGTAGGTGTACAACACAAAGGTCTGCACTGGAGTACAAACTACCTGGAATCAATCTACACATTCAATGCAGAAGGCCATACTGGGCATGCTGACACACTTAGAGAAATGAAGACAATGTCAGACAACATACTGAAAGGTCATACTGGGCATGCTCACACACTTAAATGAAGCCCATGTCTGCAAACAACAGTGGACCATACATATCTGGTATTTGCAGATGTTAGTGCATACACTCCTCAGTATGCACCAGTCATGCCTTGCACACACAGTGGTTATGAATACAAACACATATCAAAGGGCAACACACTATAATAAGCAAAAAGTAGACATACATAGATGTGTGAAAGAGAGTGACTATGACAAGGAGACATCCATTATGAGGCCTGTCCCACCCAGCACACAGCCAAATGGCTACAACCACATGAGGTGTAAATGTCACTCACTGTAGACATTAGCCACTGGTATCCATCAGCATGACAGACTATGTGGTGCAAGTGCTAGCTGTGCAACATGACTGTACAAGGAAGTAGTCATCTAGCAGCTGTATACACGTACCTGTGGAATATAACCCTGCATGTGACTGCATATGGTGTCTCAACTTCTAGATGAATGGGTTATGGCCCATGCACACACACTGCCCTTCCCACAGCCCTACTATGACAAGCCTGCTGAGGTCATCCACTTTGAAATACACCCTTGGGAAAGGTGCAGCCCAGTAATCCCTGTGGTGTGTCCTATAACTGCGTACTGCTGTAGTGTGATAAACTAGTTAAGTAGGAGTTCTAATCCCAGACATGGCAACTGTGTGTGTGTGTCTCTCTGTCTGTGTAGAGAGCAATCCTTTTTAGGCTAGTCACACTCGCTACAATTCAAATGCCCTACTTTGGCAAGGCTGCTGATGTCATTCACTGTGAAATACACCTTTCAGAAAGCTGTAGCCCAGTAATCTCCATGGCGTGTTCTATAACTGTGTACTGCTGAAGTGTGATAAACTAGTTAAGTAGGAGTTCTAATCCCAGATATGGCAAGTGTGTGTGTGTGTGTGTGTGTGTGTGTGTGTGTGTGTGTGTGTGTGTGTGTGTGTGTGTGTGTAGAGAGCAATGATTTTTAGGCTAGTCACACTCACTACAATTCAAATGCCCTACTTTGGCAAGGCTGCTGATGTCATTCACTGTGAAATACACCATTTGGAATGCTGTAGCCCAGTAATCTCCATGGTGTTTCTTATAACTGTGTACTGCTGTAGTGTAATAAACTAGTTAGGTAGGAGTCCTAATCCCAGACATTGGAACTGTGTGTGTGTTTCTATGTCTGTGTAGGGAGTAATGTATTTTAGGCTAGTAACATTCACTACAATTAAAATGCCATACTTTGGCAATCCTGCTGATGTCATTCACTATGAAATACACCTTTGAGGAAGGAGTACTCCAGTAATCCCCATGGCCTGTCCTATAACAGCTTCATGCTGTAGTGTGATATACAACCCTGATAGGGGTTCTATTCCCACACATGGCAGTTGTGGATGTTTTTGTGTGTGTTTCTATGTCTGTGTAGGGAGCAATGCATTTTAGGCTAGGCACACTCACTAAAATTCAAATGCCCTACTTTGGCAATCCTGCTGATGTCATTCACTGTGAAATACACCTTTGGGGAAGGAGTATTCCAGTAATCCCCATGGCCTGTCCTATAACAGCTTCATGCTGTAGTGTGCTATAGAACTCTGGTAGGGGTTCTATTCCCACACATGGCAGCTGTGGATGTTTTTGTGTGTGTTTCTATGTCTGTGTAGGGAGCAATTCATTTTAGGCTTAGTCACACTCACTATAATTGAAATGCGCTACTTTGGCAATCCTGTTGATGTCATTCACTGTGAATTACACCTTTGAGGAAGGAGAACACCAGTAATCCCCGTGGCATGTCCTATAACAGCTTCATGCTGTAGTGTGATATAAAACTCTGGTAGGGGTTCTATTCCCCCACATGGCAGTTGTGGATGTTTTGTGTGTTTCTATGTCTCTGTAGGGAGCAATGCATTTTAGGCTAGTCACACTCACTACAATTCATATGCCCTACTTTGGCAATCCTGCTGATGTCATTCACTGTGAAATACACCTTTGGGGAAAGAGGAATGCATTAATCCATGTGGTTAGTCCTATAACTGCATACTGCTGTAGTGTAATAAACTAGTTAGGTAGGAGTTCTAATCCCAGACATGACAGGTGTGTGTGTGTGTGTGTGTGTGTGTGTGTGTGTGTGTGTGTGTGTGTGTGTGTGTGTGTGTGCGTGTGTGTGTGTATCCTGTTTGGAGGTGGTTGTGAATGTGTAACAACTGGACTCAATGTAGAGCAGGTTTTGCTGATTTCTTATATGGTGGCCCTAGTATATATCACAATGTCCACCATACAGGGATAACAGATGAGAAATAGCCAAAAGGCTGGGGTACAAATCCATACTCCTGCATGTGACATCAAGGCCAGGTGAACAAAGTTAGCAACGCTTGTATTACCCAGAGAACACTATCAACCCATGTCTCATACACACATACACACACTTGCCATAACCACTGTGAAGACCGCTATTGGTAGTACCCTGCATATTGCTCACAGATAGTAACCATGGTATTATTGCAGTGGGCTACATAGGGCATAGCACCCTGTCCATCAGTGCAAAAGGCATGTACATGCCAACAGTGCACCTTCCCCATGTTCCCCACTGGACACCTGCAACACCTATGGTGCCATCAAATGTGACCCACAAAGGACATACCATGCCTGAAAAACATGCCCTGTATGGACAGATGCCACTGACACCAGAGAATACTGAGATCATGCTATCAATGTAGGTGCAGGGTCAACCTGCTGTTCATTAACAGTTCCTGACTCATGAGGCCAGGACTGGCACAACTGATGATAATAATCTTTGTACACAACATGGGCCAGACACCCCAGGTACAGTTCCACATGTCACTGTACATGCATGTGGGAGGTGTGCACATCCCAGACACCATCCATGTCATGGACTAAGGAACACATACATGGCAAGCAATGCACAGCATTGGCCACACACAATAATCATCTGGGTGACTGGATGGTGAATGCAATACCCACCTGTGTGGGCAAATCCAGACACTACACCCCTGAGCCACAATGCAGGCCAATGTCATGTGGGCTGATGCCAAGGTATACCCATCACCTAGCCTTGTATAGCTGTTAGGCACAGTCGACCACTAAACAACCATAAAAAAATGCACCCATGCATGTCAGTACTGGCACCCTGTGTCTGTGTGTGTTGTGTGATGCGTATGGCCACATTCACACTCACTACAACCCCCATTGGCATACTGAAGCATGCTGTCTGATGTCAGACACCTCCACATACCCATTGCCCATATAACCTCTGTATGACCCATGTGGTGCATGTGATGCCTGCACAGTACTGTATTGTAGCAATCTCACTAGTGTTGAGTTGTATTCCTGGCCCTAACAAGTGTGTCAATGTGTGTGCGTCCCTGTGAGAGTGTGGCTGTGTTGACGCTGACACCTGTTCATGTGGACAGGCACGTGTACTACACCTACCATATAGCTACCATATCCCTGTTGCAGATGTCACTTCCCATCACATATAGGTTTTGAGGGCTCCTCAACATATAACCTATGTGGTGCATCCAATAACGCCATAGACATGTGATAGCACTACATAGTCATCAGGGGTTTGATACCCTGTACTGGTAGGTGTGTGACACAAACATGCTTAAGTTCTGCTCTCCCACCCCTCCCTAACTTTTCTTTGCCTCTGTCTGCCTCTCTCACTCCCTCTCTGGTGGATGTGGAGACTTACACTTGCTTTGCTTAGGCAGCAGCATGTGTATTTTAAGTGATGCTCATGATCGGCTGAAGGCCTCTGCACAAATTGCAGCCCTCCTCTAGCCGATTGCATGTGGAACAGCTGTGGTAACATTCCCGTAGCCAATTGCATGGAAACACATTCCGATATCTAGGAACATCATGTTGGTGTTGGGCCTTTTCATTCACTGTGAGCAGGAACGCAATCTGTTGTTTGGCAAACAGCATCTCAGATGGATTGGAAATTTGCCTCTAACAACATACACTGTGGAAACAGGTCAACACACAGGAGGGGGATGTGCCTGACCTGACTACAGACTGTAAGTGCT
Organism: Protopterus annectens; assembly: GCF_019279795.1. Taxonomy (NCBI): domain Eukaryota; kingdom Metazoa; phylum Chordata; order Ceratodontiformes; family Protopteridae; genus Protopterus; species Protopterus annectens. The sequence goes on along the minus strand of NC_056745.1, from coordinate 260,343,751 downwards.
GCTATACTGCATTTGGAGTAATGTTGGTTTAACAGGGTGTGTGTGGATATGGCTGTCCTACATGTTTTAATACCTGTCATGTCAGTGCTATCTTTATGAGGAAACCCCATCTGTAGGGTCATCTGCAGACTGGACAGTGTGTGGTGCCTTTTGTTTCATATGTTACCCTCAGAGCACCTATCTGTGAACTGCAGAAGGTAGTGTGAGGATTGCAGTCTGTAGATGGTGACAGTCGTGAGAGTTACTGACTTCATATCCCTCATAGGACATATGTTGCAACAAACCCTGTTACAACAGTAAATGTATAAGGTTATCACAGCATCATGTCAATACTGGCCCTGTGTATGTGCTTCCAGCCACAACTCTATCAACCTTTGTACATATGCCATGCAGTAAGAGGTGCATATGTGCTGTACACCATAATTAGTGACATCATATCTGATAACAAGCCAGTGAGATATCAGACTGCTACACATGTTATGTATAGTAGGGGTTATATTTGATAACATACCCTGGGCATTCTGTGGTTGTGTGTACAGTACTGAGGCCTGTGTACTTATGGTGATTGCTGACAGTGTGTGTATTGTTAATATGTACCTTGGCCTGTGTACAGACAGTGGTAGATGTCATTGTTCTTGGTCCTGTTCTATCTGATGTGACATGCTGCTCCACTGTATGTTACCCTATCAGCTTACATGTTTGTAGGGCCATACACACACACATGTCCCATACCACAGACAGGCATCAGACCACACTGTGTAGCGGCCCAGTACATGTAGCATTGATGTGTGAGTGGCATATATGAGGATGGTGTTAAACAGGTAGTCCATATACTGTAATATTATGCTAGCCTACCATATGTGGCTGTGGCTGTGTTCACATTGGTTGTGGTTATGCACTTTCACACAGGTGTATGTTACTCTGTGCTGTGACATGCCTGTAGAGATTGCTATATATGCAGGTACATGTGCATTCCCCCATAGGAAATGTAGGCCAGTGTTGAGCCAGTCAGCCTGTAGCCTGCACAGTGCTTTGTTACATGCCTAGCAACTTAGTGTACTTACCCAGTGAGATGTAATGTCCAGATAATTGCCAGATGTACTGCTGCTGGGCCACCATAACAGTCACGTATGTCAGACAGAGCAATGGGATGCTGTACAGATGTATGTCAATATCTAGTGGGTAGTATGTATCCATGGCACCTCTGTACCAGCAGTTATTATGTGGCAGGACAGACAGGGGTGTGTGAATGCATAACCTATGGGGGTGAATGTATACCAGTAGTTACGTATTATACCCATCTACATGGCTGTTAACATCCACATTGTCAGGCTTGGCCCACATGTCTTGCACTAAGGGGTTCTGTGTATAACTCTGGACTGTCCAGAGTGTGTCAGACTGTCCACATATATTGGCCAATATCTCTGCTGTAGTCCACAGGAGCATTACCTGCTAGCAGTGGTACTGTACTATGATGTCCTTAGGATGTCTGTTAGTAGCCAGTGGTGCACATGTTAAAAGCAGATGTGACCTCCCACACACACCATGTCTGTGAAGACAATCCCTATTACAGTAGCAATAGTCCACAAATATACCTGCTATACATACCTGACATCCTCTTGCACTACAAAGTTGGAACTATAGGGGCTGAGATAGGGTTACACTCCATGTTCAGGACATATGGTGAAAATATATGTATATATAATTATCCAGATATCTATATAGATATATACACATATACATATCAACATGCATAGATGGATATGTTTATGTACACAGATACACATATAAACACTCAGATATATACATATACAGAGCATTATATGTCTACACATATACAGATAGAGATACATATGCACCTATACATATGGATATCTACATATATATTGACAGTAGTAGGTATATTAGAATAGATATGTATGCACATATAGTTATAGATATCTACATAGATACTAACATAACTAGGCATATCTGTACACATAGGATGTACATACATATATAGCTATATATACATATATGTGTGTATATATATATATATATATATATATATATATATATATATATATATATATGTGTGTGTGTGTGTGTGTGTGTGTGTGTACATACAAAGAGATGTACACATGGCCATATATATGTTGCACTATACAGACGTGTAAACAGACATATGTATGAGTATACATATGTATGTACATGTAGACATATATAGACCTATTATATGTATATAACCATATTTCTGTCATGTGTAAACCTTACGGTTGTGTATACCCTCCCAGATGTATCTCACCGTATGTATCTGCTATGTGTACATCATGATAAAACAACATATGTGATGCAACAGTCATATCAATAACAAGGACTACACGATTTAGGAAGTAAAGGTAATTTCTCAATACTGCACAATATGTGTATTGACAGCTATATTGGTAAAACAATAGCAGTCTTCACAGTGGTTATGGCATAGTGGTTAAGTGTTGTGACTATAGTGTACAGGGTCCTGGGTTCAAGACCTGCAAGAGCTGTTCATTTTGTTGCTGGGCAGAACAAGGGCTGCCAGATACAGAGTGGTTAAGGCAGTTTTGAGCAGCTTTAAGCAGGTTTGTGCGGGTTTGCGTGAAGCTAAGCGGTGCTAAGGTATGGGTAAACGTACGGGCACTTACACAGTGTAGGCATCACTTACCAGTGCGCAAATCAGCTCAGCGGTTATATTGCAGCAATGTTGATACTTGCTAAGCATGGCTTAGGCCTGGTAACCAGGTGACACCACCCAGTGTGATAACATAGCAGGGTACTCACATCTGTAATAAGTGTATATAATGCCATGTACAATACATGCACCTATGTGTTGTCATTACAGTAGCAAGGAGTGTGAGTATCATGTGTGGGACACACACACATATGTGGCCTGTACAGCACTGGTATCCATGTGAATGTGTGACATACAGGGGTTTTAGGGCAGGGTACGTGCTGTCACACTGGCATGTAGTGTATCATGGCAGTACTACTGTTGACAGTGCTTACCCAGACAAGAGCAGAGTGCTAAATGTAGTACTGACAACAGGCACACCTGCAGGCATAGCTGGACACTAAGGCCTCCCTGTTGTATCCCTGGTGCGTGAGCTGTGTCACAGTATATACCCCTTACTGGGTAATGATCCAACATGTGGAATGTAACTGTAGACTACTGTCTGTACAGCACATGTTAGTGAGGGCTTCTGACATGTAGTTATGGCATACATATTGTTGTCAACCGTCTATCTGTCAACACACTCATCCTACTGCATAGCTACTTGCCAACCTGATGACTGGGATATGAACAGACAACCTAAGCTTGATTGACACTGACATGTCTGCCCAGCTGTGTAAGAGGTGACACATATAGGAGATGTCACCCTGTATGCACCACATGCCACATGTACCACCACTACACTACCACAGTCAACAGAACATACTTGGGTACAGGCCTCCATCACAGACACTAACCATGTGTTGTAATGCATGTTGCATACATGTCAACTTGATCACCACAGTGGCCATGTGCACCTGGAGGATTGGCTGATGCATGTCATTCTCACCCTGAGGGTCACCACAGTAGTGACTGTGGATAGATTGCCTGCTGCCACCTGGCAGGTGGCAGGATACCACTGTACACACAATTCATACACAGCCCATCTCTCCTTGGACAATAGCTAGGTACATGGCTATGACCACCTGCAGTGATGCACCCCTGTAGTGACACATGTGTATGTGTGCATGACTGTGTATAGCAGTGTCTGTGTGTTAGCACACTTGTACTTGGGAATTCCATGAGGGGATTCACAACCAATGCAACACCCATTGCCATAGTCAGTTGTGGCCACTGCTGTATGGGACAATACATCTACCCTGTTAAGCTCCCCCCCCATACCGGCTACACGAGCCTTGCAGTACCAGCACTACAGTGTTTTACAAATGGGTTGATAGGCATGGGATACCCATTGTGTTCTGGCATGTGTGTGTAGTTGTGCATGTCCGTATATCTGTAGGGTACAGCATTCCAAGGCCACATACTCCTATTACAATACCCATTGCCACACATTAGTACAGATAGTGTTGTTGCTGCCCATAGGTGAGGCATGACAATGCAACACCCTACTACATGTGTGGCATGTGCATTAGATGCATATTCCTGCAGTACCACTGTTGGGGTATACTATGTGTTGTACTGCAGTCGCGGCCAATGTGTGATGGTGGGTATGGCAGAGTGTCATCGTGGGTTTCAGGGAATACAATATCCACTGGGGGATGTGGGTGCTATGTACATGTCATTACACCAAGGTACACCCAGTATATGTCCCATGTACCACGTTATGGTTACCACAGTCACCATCAACCATACAGGTAACCAATACCACAATCCAGGCTAGTTATGCATGTGCTGTATGCAGTCTACCTGTAACACATTGGACACACGGTCATGTTAGTTAGCAGCAAAAGGCCCTGGTATTTCAGATGTGTGTCTGTCTGTTATGTGTCTGTTAATGTGTATATGAAGGTATGTCACACTACATATTGTCGATATATACCCATTACATCCCCCATTAGCATACTGTACATGTCTGGGGATGTTCTGCATGTAACATGTAACCTGGGACACACCTCACCCTAAACTCTGTGCGGTGTGTGCAATGTCAGCCACACACTTCAGTATCACTTCATAGCTAGGTAGGGGTCTAGTCCCAGTGTTGCCAAGTAACAGTGTGTATGTATGTGGATGGGTTTACATCAAGTTGCAGGGTATACATGCCTCAGCAGTTCACCTGTCCATGTGGCACACGCAATAACCATTTTAGTAACATGTGACGTGTTCAACTGTATCCCAGATATACTTCACATACCTGTTGTGGGAATGATGTCTGTCCTGGATAGTTTGCTGGATGTAATTATATATATATATATATATATATATATATATATATATATATATATATATTTTTTTTTTTTTTTTTTTTTTGCTGTGGCTTTGGCTTTCATTTCCACTTAAACTTTCACTCCCTCTCTCTTTCTCTGTCTTTCTCCAGTAAATGGATTGAGCTGCTTTGAATAGATTGCAGCATGGATTTTGTAGGTGATGCACATGATCAGGTGATGGCCTCTGCACCAAACAGTGTCCTCCACTTGCTACCTGCATGCAGCTTGCTGTGTAGTACTTCCAATTACCACTGTCATGGCAACCACCTACTATAAATCCCTACATCATATGGACATGGTCCCTTTACCTTCCCTGTGTTATGGACATCCTTCCTGTATGTGGGTATCACTGTTACAGACAGCAGGTAGCAATACCTCTTACACGGGAACCTGCACACTAAGGCCAGCTACATATTTGTAGGAGGTTCCAGAACTACAGACAGAGTGTGAGCAAAGTTGTTGTATGCATTGCATAGCACTAGTGTTGCATGGTTTGTGTGTACATACTAGTTTAACTTGGAATGCAGTCTGTCTGCATAGCTCGCAACTGTGGGCCTATCCTCTTGATAGCCAGAGGTGTGCCTATCATGTTTTGTCTGTCCACCACACTGGTCTTATGTCAGATATTTCATTGGCAGTGTGTGTGTTGAGTGCTATCAGTACATGGTTACATCCATTTCTGTTTCTAACTTCATATTCTTGACTAAGGGTATGTTGCAGACTATCCTGTAACACCAACAAGTTGCTTAGTGTATGACAACAGTTTTCCACATATGGGCCTGTGTTCCAGCCTCTGTCCTCCACCTACATACCAGGCTTTGCACATATGACATGCTGTTAGGGGTTGTTCTGTAGTGGGCTGTGAGCATGTCATGTTGCCATTCCTGCCATCAGTCCACTGCTGTTGTGTCCCCCACATATATGGTGGGGTTGGGGCCATATATGTGTGGGCTTTACCTACACAATGCACATGTGCCCTTATGCACTCCAGAGGCCAGTGTATGTAACAGTGGTATATGGCCCTGTATTATTGTGTTGGGGGGGTGCACCATAACTAACTTAGGCTGTTACAACATGTGGTGTTATCAGGGTATCAGGGGTAAACTGCCTTAAGGTATCTGGATGTACATTACCATACAATCCTCCTTGGGTAAATGCAGGCCTATTGCCTCCTGCCATACAGACTGTTCTGTTTGTCAGTGTGTTTGTGATGGTGTCAGTTATGCCTTGTTATGTCACAGTTACATCCCATTGTGTCAACTAAGGTCTTTACCCCCTAGGGATTGTGTACCTAGTGTAGATTGAGGCTGCTGAACTATACATCTGCATTACTTACTGTTGATTGTTTGGTATCCTGTGGCCCAATCCATCTTTACTATTGTACTACTTGAAGGCCTTGGCCTGGACAGCAACGTTTGTAAACCTTTCCAGACTACTGTATTAGTATAACTGTTTCACAGTTGCATTACTCTGTTTATATAGATTTCAGTGTCTAAACAGCTATATGAAATGGCATATACAACTGTAATAGTACACAAATAAAGCTTTCCCATGTATGCAAACCTGTGTGTGGTGTTATATCCTTTGACCTCCCTGTGAGTATATGCTGCAGGCAACAATTGTCATTTGTATGGGTGGCTCATACAGTGTCCAGCTGGTAAGGTGGTAACTGTAGTCATAGTGGCTGTTCCATATTGTGTGCACCTTCTACATATGAATCTTACTATACATATCTCTGTGTGTGTAGTTACATATATATGTATATATATATATATATATATATATATATATATATATATATATATATATATATATATATATATATATCTGTATCTGCATATATGTGTCTGTGTATATGTTTCCTAGGGATGTTGATTGCTTCCACATTGTACATTCCCTATGGGAGCCAGACTGTACTGCATGATATGTTACTGATACCAGCCTGACATCA
>NC_056745.1:260196853-260334353 GCF_019279795.1 Protopterus annectens | reverse complement strand
TAGTAATAGTCAACACATTTCAGGGTTAGGTATAACAGCATGCATAGATATTCCCATTAACCCAGACACCAGACACGGAACAGTTGCATAGCAAACGGAACACATACATATATGGGACCACAGTGGTAATAACAACAGCATGCAGGTACACTGATGGCACCATGCCACCAATGTTGGAATAATTCAATATAGCACATGCATGGAAACAAATTTAAATATTTATCAACCAATAGGACATCATCAGAACAGTGGAGTCATTACATACCAGTTGAGGTGGGTATGTAGTTTATTGTTGGAGATATGGTGGGGGGAGAGAAAGATGTCAATTAACAACTAGTATATACCTGTAGTCCACATTACTTTCCTAGTCAGTGCTGTTATCTGTACCTTACAAGTATTACTACACTACCCTATAGCCTTAGTCTGGACAGTGATATGGCTGTCATCATCATTATACATGAACTGGTTTTACCTGTGGTATACACCTCTTACCTGGTATACCTGTGGAGGAAATGTTTGTTAACACTAACTGTTTCTACACATACTCCCATATTCTGGGTTGATGTTGTGCACATAGCTGCCCATCTCTTTCTGCACAGACTCCGGCCATGTCTTGACCACATGCAGGTGTACCGGCACATATCTAGACTATTGCCCTCTTCAACCTTTAGTGACTTACCACACACATATACATGCTTTCCTACACAGTTATATTATGTAGCACAGTGTGCGTGACAGTGATCAGTGATACTTTATTATTCAGAGCAACTGCAACACTCACAATTCCATTCAATACCAGTGTAAACAGTACCAGTACAGGGTATCATGGTTTTTATTTCTCAGCACAGTGTTCGTATCCGATGTACCTGTGGGAACAATGTTTGTTCGCACTACCTGAATGTTGCCACACAAACATTTCCAGATTACACATTAGTATTATGCACATACATCTCACTCTGTTACTGTACACACTCTGGTCACAGCTTGACAACATGGGGGTGTAGATAGGACATACTTGACTTATTACTCTCATAACAGTTTCAGGAGTTGCTAGAGTGACAGGTTTGTTCTCATAGATGTGTGACAATCAGTTGTATTCCCTGTTTGCTGCCTAAACATCTGGGATCATCCCACAGACTTCCCAGGGGGAGAGGGGGACAGGCAGCAGATATGGGACCATATACTGGACATTCTGGTCTTATCTGTACAATTGTGGGGTATGATTCTGTATGCAGTCTACTTCCACTCCCAGGAATCAGACCATGGCTGTGTCTGCTATAACCTAAACACTCTCCATCAGAGTTGTGTGTGCTATATAGATATTGCTATATATCTCCTATCTGCTTTCTGTCTTATAATTCTCCTGTGGTTTTGCATTCTGACCTTGTATTACAACACTCTTTTACAGGATTTCCTAGACGGTTATATTTTGTAGCACAGTGTGGGTGACAGTGATGAGTAATACTTCATTATTTAGAGCAACTGCATCAGTCACAATGCCATACAATACCAAAGTAAATAGTACCAGTACAGGGTATCATTCTTGTATTTCTGGACACAGTGTTAGTATCTGACAGACCTGTGGGAGAAATGTTTGTTAGCACTACCTGAATGTTGCCACACACAGTACCAGATTCCACATTACTATTATCACATATATCTCACTCTGTTACTGTATACACTCTGGCCACATCTTGACAACATGGGGGCGTAAATGGGACATACGTGGCTTCTTACTCTCATAAGGTTCTGGGGAGTTGCTAGTGTGGCAATTTTGTTCTCTTAGATGTGTGTCAATCAGTTGTATTTCCTGTTTGTTGCCTATACATCTGGAATCATCCCTCTGATTTCCCAGGGGAACAGGTTGACAGGCAACAGATATGGGCCACTTTACTGGACATTCTGGACATATATGTACAGTTGTGAGGTATGATTCTGTATGCAGGCTACTATCACTGCTAGGAATTGAACCATGGCTGTGTGTGCTAAAAATACAACAGTTCACGTCTCAGTTGCATGTGCTATTCGGGTTTTGTTGTCTGCCTTTTCGCTGTTTTCTGTCTATGTGTCTCTCAGTTGTACTAAATGTCCTCTGGGGATTACACCAGTCATATACAGGCATTCCTACACATTCTATTTATGGTGCACAGTGTGGGTAACAGTGCTTAATACAACAGTACTATTACCTGATTGCAAATCTACATTACCATATGATACCAGAGTATACACATGCAGTCCAGCAGTTAGGCCTTTACTGTCAGGCTATTACATTTTTATTTACATACAATCTATATGAAACTCTTCCTGCCATATTCTCTGGTGTATGCACTACTTGCCTTAAAAATACAGGTTTTATACAAACAACTAATTTACTAATACTTTTAGATTTATTTCCTATGACAGTACATGCAGGAGTATTACTGACCTGCCTCGTATTGCAACCTCTCCAGGCGATTTCCATGGACCTCCTGGTTCGCGGCCTACTCACTTGCAGCTGTGGAGGATATAAGAGAAAAATTTACCCATACCTATCCATGATATACATGAGCTGGCAATTATTACACACATAGTGGAGTGATACTTACACACAGCTAGGACAGTCCCTGCTGTTCTAGCCTCTTGGATCTACTGCTACAAGAGATCCTCCTTACACTGCTTCAGGTCAGCATAGTGCTGCCTGACCTGCTCACCAGTTTGGGGTATGCCAGTGTCACTGGTGAGTTCATGGGAAAGATGGTCCCAGGCTTATACCTTATATTGGGAAACCTGGTACTGGCCCTGCAGCAGTCTCTGCTCATGGTCTTTGATAAGGAGTCCTGCCATGACTCTGGACTCCTGGATGCACCAGCGCTGTGCCCAGAAGTGCAAACCTTCTCTCCATACTGCCATTATGCCTGCAAGGGGAAGCTACAACCAATTATGATATGTATTCCCGCCTGTTGGGTTTAAGTAGGGCAAATTTCCCACACTTTTCTGTGATTGGCCAGTTTTGAAAAGGCTAGGCTATGGGCAAACCTGCTTACCTATGGTTGGCATTGTTTAAAGGGGTATACCACTGGGCACATTGAGTTAGCTGGCCTACACATTGCTTACACCTCCTATGCTGGCCTGTGCAATGCTTAGCATTGCTCACATTAGACTTTGCATTATATATTTTTTTTGGCATTGATTTATTATTCATTACATCTTATATATATGCCTGGTATCCATGATTCATGTGTATGTACACTGTATGGGGTCCTTGTGTTTTATTGGAGACTTCAACACTCTATTACAATTACACCTCACATCTGGGCTTACTGCTGTACTCCAGTTCACATATTTATGTTATGTAGTGGGTTATGGAACATATGACTGTATACTGATTCCTTTCACAGGTTCTGTTTGATTTTACTATAATGAGGACTTGTTTGGTGAGACCTCATTCTTCTGTATTGCTGTGATGGCTGTGATTAACTACTGTGACTATAGTGTATAGGGTCCTGGGTTCAAAGCTTGCAAGGTTTTGAGGGGCAGAACAAGGGCTGTTGGATATTTTATATAAACAGATCACTATAGAAGTTTACTGCCTTTAAGTTAAGCAACTTATATACAAACTAACAACTGTGATCATGCATGTTGTCTCCCTGGCTGCTCTTCCAAAATGGCACTTGGGATTGCATGTGTCTGGAATTTATACATGCATGTATAGCCTTGACAGGGTCTATATTATATATTCGAAGTTTCAAAACTTTGAATCCCATATGTTCGACAACATATGATCCAAGTTTGAAACTTCAAATATATAATAAAACATAAAAAAAAATAAAACTTACCTTAACACACTGAAATGGGGGCAAGCCCCCCACACCCCCTACTTAAATATACCAATTCCCAGATCGCACTTCAGTGCAGAAAAATGAAATTCTCCCATTCTGCCATTACATTTAACCTTATAATTTTTCAAAGTTCGATCATATGGTGTCGACCATATGACATTCGAACTTTGAAAAGTTTGTTCATGTAATTGGAGCCCCCTTGACATGCTTCTTAAAGATATAGCATACACATCACTTGCACTCTGATCTACAGGGGCTTTTCCCCCATAGCCCCCAGTGTGAGGGGTTGCACCCCCCGCACTCCCCAACTATATATACTAACTCCAGGATTGCACTACAGTGGGGAAAAGGGCATATACATTTTACTTATCTTACAGTACTGTACACACTGCCAATATTGCCGGGAGTGCATACAATGTCCACCATATTACTTTACATACTTCCCATAAACTGTAAAGAGACATACCCACATTTAGAATCACTACAACACTATTTTCTATGCTACTATCGGTATTCTAACAGTTGGCACTAAGTTACAGTAACTTGTTTTATCACAAGCAAGTCACAGGTGAAGGGAAACGTATATCATGTATGTGGCTTAAAATTCAGTATTTTGAAATTCAGCATTGTAAGCTTTCAGTATAAGTAGACCCATCAAAAACATGAAAAATTATTAAGGGAATTAATTATTCACAGCAGCATCTTCAACATCTAGTGAGAATGATGTCTGGTCACAAATAAGTGCATTAAATTCAAATATTCAGAAAGCTGATCAGGCTACCATCAAGTGGAAGAAGGCAGGACTGATTGGATTATGTGGAGCAAGAAATATTCGATGGCAGAACTCTGCAAGTAATAGATCCCATGGGTTCAGAAGGAAAAATCAGTAAAGTAACAGGAAGCATAGCATCTCATTGCCTCCTTCAGTGGTGCCTACATCCTCAGAGAATCAGAAACAACTTTGGAAATCATAAATTATGCAAACATAGAACTTTCAACTATAAGAACTGTCCTTTTGAGGGACTAAAGTTCATCCCTACTGTAAGTCTAAAATTATAGGAATCTATCATAAACTGTCATAAACTATTCAAAAAATTAAGATAAAATACTTTTTGGGAAAAAAAATACAATGAGTATCTAACTGGGCATGAGTGACTGGCAATTTGCAGATAAAAATAATTCCTCCCGATTTCATAGTTCAGATAACAGTTATCTAGAATATTCAGTGCATGAAGTTATGTAGGGCAATAGTTTAATTTCAGAATTGTTTGACATGATTGTTCTGCATTTCTGAAATCAGAAAACATTATTCATCAAGGTATGTTTGTATTTATTAATAGAGTCAGAATTATATAATATTAATCTTTGAACCAAAAGAGCAGTTCAAAGCAAAATCTTCTATTTAGATAAAATGAAGAACAAGCTAAACAAATTATGGTCAAATAATGATAATAGCAGTTTTATACTGTAATCAGAAATCAAAAAAATATAAAAGTTTGGAAAACCCACCAGGACATTCCATACTTTCTATAGTCTCCAGAAGAAACAGCTTCTGTATACACTTAACTCTTTCTCCCAAAACCACTTTCTCATCTCAAACCCACCTTCACCATCTCTTCCTTAAATAAAACTATCATTAACGTAGAATCCCACGCAAAGCTACTTGGAATAATAATATAGTTATGCATCAAATTTGAACTCCATGTGCAACAATCCATACAAAATTCCTAACTCCAGACAATAAACTCTCTTTGGCTCAAGCTTGCTTACTTCCAAGCCTTCTCTATGCTGCACCAATTCTCACAAACCTTCAATCTTTATTAATTACTAAGATGGAACAGTCCTACAAAAAGACAGCAAAATTTGCTGCAAACTTACCACACTCCTCTCACCACTGCATAGCACTAAAGAATCTGCAATGGCTCAAATTCTCCCATCAACTACACCTTTCACAACTCCACATAACTTACTTCCTACTCAACAAATCCTCTCCCTGAACCTCCCTATTCAATGTTGTATCTTACTATACCCCTTCACACCCACTTTGTAGCACAGACCAACTTCTTCTTCAATTATACAAACCCAATGAAACTACTGGAAAAGTACTATACAAGTATTCGTACTCATAACTGGAACAAACTCCCTCTAAACATAAGAAGCATTACACACCCCAACAATTTAAAAAAAGAACTAAAAAATTGCCTAGCCAAATCATGACTATGCCCATGTCATGACCCCACATAAAACCTTATCCATTTCTGTCTACTACATATTCCTTCCTCTACTACTTCTACTTACTAACATAATCAAGAGGTTAAGGCTTAAAAAGCTTTATCTCCTTTTCCTTGTATAATATGAACTGGTATAAAGTTATTCTCCCATATGTTTGAACATTATATGTGACTTAATTGTGCTTATAACGTTTTGGATCTCTCACATTAGTAAACTGTTACATATTTGTCATTTATTGAATTTTATATCCCTATATATTCTTTTTTACTTCTTTTTTTTCGTAAAATTGTATAAGTATTTTGGAGCTTTTCTTCTCAGGTCTCTGCTGAAAATGGAATGCTGGCATGCTCAAATACTATGTTTTTGTTTGTTGGAGGAGTATATTTAAAATTAAAGGGAATGGAAATAGGGCAGCCTTTGCACCCTGCTATGCTAATATCATTATTAAGGAGTGTTAATTAGTTATGATTTATTATAGTGAATTAGTTAAGCATCCAGGATGTCTTTTATTTATGCATCATTGATAAATACATATTTTGTGTAAAGTAGTACCTGATGCATTAGCAACACTTTTTAGTCATTTGAGAAATAATAATTATGGTTATGCTTCATATTCATCATTCATGAGAAGGGAATACAATTGTCTGGACAATTAATTGCTGGGGAGCTTGGAAAATGACATTAGGTCAAACATATATTAGAAGACATTCAGATAAGTACCTTTCACATTCATGAATTAATTCATTCTGTATAGAATTTGTCATGGTTAGAACTCTTAGAAATTCATAGATTCATACTAGGCTAACTGCCCTTGTGAGCCATTTTAAGCCTAGACAATTATCCCTTGTGAGACTCAAACCCTGCACCTTGTTTTTGTAAGGCAAACACCTCAACCATTAGGCTACACTCCATTTGTAGCAATGATGATATTTTGTTTGAAGAGATTTGGAAAAGATTATTGAAGAAAGAAAATTGGAGCATAAAGGAAGTCTTGGATAAGATTTGCTGTACAGGGCAGGATGTGCAAAAGAAAGGCATATTTTGGGAATTAGAGCTGTTGAAACACTCAGACAAAACAAAGAGGCAGTTTATTTTATTACAAAATATTCATATCAAGTAAAGGATGTATCAATATGTATGAAGACCCATTTGTATACATTGTTGACACACCCTGTATTAAGGAAAGTCTTGACAGTAGGACAGATAATTTCTTACTCAACTGGGTAAAAGTTAACATAAAAGCTCAGTAAGAAATCTTTTATTTTGGAAAATAAGTAATTTTGTTACAAACACAATGAAAGGGATTATGTTGGTGTTGTTCTTCCAGTATATGTAAATATGCTACTAATATTACACAATGGGCCATAAACAGCATAGTGTTTAAAGCAAACTTCAGCTGCAATACTGATATGGTAGTTTATTCCTATTACGATTTAGTGCTGTTATTCTTAGTGGTGTAAATACTGACATTCCAATGTATTTTTTGCAAAAAGTTTATGACTTGTGTAAGAATTACTGAATTATATCTTTAAGAAATAAATAAGTAATTGTTTAGTGTTATACACTAGGTGGAATGTTCCAATACAGGGTACTCCCTGGATTTTATGTATTTGCACAACATTCATACTGGACTTTATTAATTTACAAAGCATTCATACTGGATTTTATGAATTTGTACAGCATTCCTACTGGATTTTATGAATTTGCACAGCATTCATACTGAATATATCAGATTTGTACTTTCACTGCCATTCTTTTGGGTTTTGTTTATTGATTAGCACTTTTAGAGTTGTTCTGCTTTATATGCAAGCAACCCAAGTCACTAGATGGTCCTTGGCTATTTTGATCATTGTCAGGACTCAGGAGTTATCCCTCCTCTCCAAAGGATCACGAAGAAAGCTTGATTTTCATATTGTTTGTGTTTTGCGATTTGCTAGAAAAGGTAGGGTTTTAATTGGTGGCCTGCTAGTTAATCATGCATGAGTGTGGGGAAGACCTTAGCCACCTGTTTAATCATGCTTTTTCTTAAAAGCATGGCATTAGCCCAGTAGCTGAGAGTTCACTACACCTACCTCCATGTCCTTCCTGAAACCCACCTCTTTAGAGAGTACAAGGCCATGACTGACTAACAAAAACTTCACACTCTAGCAAAAAGTGAATTTCACAAAGATTCTTAGGGAACTTCATCCCCGTTATTGGCAAAAAGTCCAATTCTTTGTGAATATAAATTATTTTGGGAAAAACAGGAACTCCTGGGCAACAGATTCAGATGCAGATGGCAGCACAGATAAGAACAGAAAGTCATAGGCTAAAGAATATGAGTAAACAGAGGCAGAAAGGAGCAGCTATGCCCTGAAGTCCAAGATGGATTCCAGCATCTAAGATGTTAGATATTGCAAGTGTACAATTGCATTTCTGACATGCATCCTTGCACACCAGTGCATCAGGTGAGGTCCAGGACAGAGGGCACTGATAATGCATGTTAGTGGTGGGAAGGAAGTCCTTAGGATTAAGACAAGCTAGTCATGGACTAGGAGAAATGCAAATAGGAAGAAAGACTGTATGTGAGATTAGACAACTGGGAAAGAGAAAGGTAGTCATAAAGGCAGACCAAAAAGATGCAAAAGGAAAGGAAGCAAAACACAGAAAAGGTGGAAAGGAAAACAGGTGTGATTAATCTGCTGGATGTGTTAGGCAGTTTAGTTCAGTAACTTAAGAGAGCTGTAGGCTAGGATCACGAGAAACAGAGGTATAGGACCTTAGACAGCAGGCATTTAGTGAATGCTGCTGAGACAAGTACAGGGAAGAATAATAGGAATAGGAAGAGGTAAAGTGTAGGCAAAGCGACAGGCATCAAGAAGAGAGGTGGAGCAGGGGAGGTTGGGGTACAGGCTCGGAAATGAAGTTGGAAGGCAAAATCAGATTATGAGTGAAATGTAAGAAAAAAGATAATATGAAAACGATTATAAGCTGAGACAAAAAAAGAAGGAAGAAGAGTTTGAAGGAAAGGCAGAGAGCTCAGAGGATATAGTAAGAGGACAAGTCATAAGCAGAATGACGAATTATAGACAAGCAGTGGCTGTGAAAGAATGACCACAGAAAGACGTAACGAAGTAGGGCAACAAGACAGGAGCAGTCAGTCAGTCTGGGCTAGACAAAGAAAGTTGACAGGGATAGCCCAGGATGCATATATGAATGGCAAACATGGATGGTCATTTGGGCTAATGTAGGCATTAAGGAAGGAGAAAGCATAGGAAGTAAGGTAAGCAGAAGCAGTCTGCAGGCAGTAGAAATAGAAAGCACTGGTAGCTTGGCAGGATCAGAGGGCAAAAGGGTAACCATGGGAAAGATGGTTGGCATCTGACAGCAATGAAGTCAATTACAAGAGAAGACATATGGGCAAAAAAGGCAGCCACTTATAAAGCAATGGGTGTGAAATTTGTCCAAGGACTGATGCTAGAAAGAATGGGTTGAGGTCTAATCAACGTAGTCACAAGAGCCATGAAGTGTCTACACACACGCCTTTGATACTGTCTCTCACTCTAAACTCCTTACTAAACTTTCTGATCTACATCTGTCTTCCTCCCCCATCAACTGTTTCTTTAGCTAACTGTCCGGCAAGCAGCAATCTATCCGCTGGGAAACTGTCCTCTCTCCATTCCTCCCTGTAAATACTGGAGTTCCACAAGGATCGATTCTAGGCCCCCTTCTGTTCAACATATTCACTAACAAACTTTCCTCTACCACTAACCTCTCTACACTTCTACAATATGCCGATGACTCCAACCTTATCACCTCTCCCCACAACATCCCTGAACTCCTAGCTCTCACTCAAAAAACTTTAACTTCTGTCAAAACCTGGCTGTCTGATAGCCAATTAATACTAAATTCAAAAAAAACTAGACTCCCTCTCTTCTTCCCTAAAACACTCACCCAGCACAAACCCTCTTTCTCTATCACCTCTCTTAATAACACCTTCTTCAAACATGAACCCCATACCAAACTACGTGGAGTAATTATTGATGATGAACTAAAATTCTGTACCCACATCCAACAATGTATAAAAAAGACCAACCAGAAACTCAGACTTCTCTATTGCAACCAGAAATTTCTGTCATCTTCTTCCAAATCTTCCCTTGCTCAATCCCTTCTTCTACCCTTCCTTCTCTATGCTGCCCCTGCCCTTATTAATGTTCAAACTTCACTTATCACTAAACTAGAGCAAACTTATCACAAAATAGCCAGGTTTGCCTCTTATCGCCCCTATAAATCCCACCACTGTCTCGCCCTTAAATAACTTCATTGGCCAGAATTCTCTAAACAACTATGTCTACCCCAACTTCACATTACACACTCTATCCTGAATGATCCCTCTTCCTGCCCTTTCATCTCCAACCTAGTCTCCTTCTACAGACCCAGTCGTCACCTTCGTACTTCAGCAAACACCTCTTTGACATATGTAAACCCAATAAAAATATAGGAAAGTCCCTCTACAAATGCTCTGTTGCACATGCTTGGAACTCACTCCCTCAAGATATAAGCATTCATCAAAAACACCTGTTCAGAGTACATGGTCCTGCCCTTGTCTAACCCCCACTTGATCTAGCATCTTCTCTTCTCAACTTGAAATCCTTTTCCCTATTCTACTCTTTACTTCCTTGTACTTGTCTCATATACCTTTATATCTCCTTCTCCCCTCACTTCCATAGCATATATATTCATGGTTTTACCTTACATAGTCGACAGTGCAGAACACCGACAACGCAATAATCGACACCACATAATCAACAGTGCATAAACACGACACCTCACATGCCCGACAACGAAATAACCGACGGTTCACAAACATGAAACCTCATATGCTGCACACACCACAATAACAAAAATCAACAAACAAAACACATCCCCTGTCCAAAAACCACACACACAACACAAGCACACCAAAATCCTTACAAACCCACACTAAACCTGACATACACAACTATCTACAACCCTAACCCAAACCCTAACCCTAAGGTCTGTCACTATCGCACTCAGCTAACCTGCGCCTAACCCCTAACTCACTTAACCCGCTAACCCAAAGACTTTCACTACATACACTTACCTAACCAGCCTAACCCTAACTCACTTAACCGCCCCTAACCCAAAGACTTTCACTACCGACACTTACCTAACCAGCCCTAACCCTAACTCACTTAACCCACCCCTATCCCCACAGACCGTCAATATCCACACTTACCTTACTCGCACCCTAACGTCCGTCACTACCACATACTTACACAGCCTTTTCTCATGTCGGTATCCTCGGCGTCGGTGTTTTCATCCGTCGGTCTTCTGCATTTTCGATCTTCTGGCGATCGCGATTGCGTTGTCGATGTTCTGCACTGTCGACTATGTAAGGTAGAACCATATTCATATATATCTTTATTTAAAAAAGCATTTTTGATTGAATGGTTTATCTACTTGTATGTACTTCATGTGTGATATTCTCTAGAACTGTCAATTGTTATTTAACCTACTCTGTGTACAGATATTCTCTAACTGCTGATTTTCTTATTATGTTTCATGGTGGTTTTAAACTTTTACTCTTATTTTTGATTTGATTTTTATTGTAAAAATATGTAATACCTCTGGAGCTTTTCGGGTCTCCACTGAAAATGGGTCCCTGGCTCAGTTGAACTAACCCGGTTAACAAATGTCAAGAAATAAATAAATAAAAACACAGTGGTTCATGTGCTCAAAAAATAAATAAATAACAGACATGAAAAGTAAGCAACCTATCAGAAGGACCAAAATGGTAGTTACAAGCTGCGGAATGTTGAGAAGTACAATAGCGTTCTCTGAAGTGCTTCTGGTTTCCACAACCAGAAGAGCAAAAGGGGCAGAATGGCATGGTTTGTCTGCTAGCCGATGGTGTAGATAATTGAGCAGTGGCACATAATTTTGGGTGACTGGGACAGACAAGAGTAGTTTGACAGCAATTGGCTCCATCTCTGTCAAGATGGATTGGTGATGGTAAAAGGTGGGTTGTAAATGAACATTAAAAAGACCGGAGCATTAAAATGAAGTATAAAGGGGAAGGGCTAATGCAATTGCAACAGAAGGAGTTGTTTTGGATGGCAAGATTCAGCTAATCACAGATTTGCATTTGTTTAACCCTTGGTGGTGGTGCTGCGGTAGCGTTGTCACCTCACAGTAAGACGCTGTCCAGTTCAATTCTCAGCTAAAACAATGTGTGTAAGAAATATGATTAAATGCAGTATACTATTTGAAGTAGATTAATAGAAGGGATAAATTAGCAGAGTGGAGCAGAGTGTATAAAATGAGTGACTTAGTAGTCATGGTCAGAGAGGGATGGGGGAGAAATCACAGACAGGTACTATCTGTAGACCACAGTATGCTTCAAGGAAAGGTGACGAGCTGCTGAAATGATAAAATAAGGGTATGGCATAGAAAAATTTCCAAACAAGGACATCTCAGAAGCATTACATAAGTAAATAAAACAGGGTATGTTAAAATAAACAGAAGCAAAAAACAATGCAATCAACTAAGAAGCAGAACTATAGCTCAGAGAAAACATGACTGGAGTGGAATAGTGCAATGTCTGCAGAGTAGAGACCTTCTGAGAGTGATTTTGCCAAGATAAGTGTTGCCTGATCTGCAGCCATTTTCTGGGATGAGACAGGAAGTGTCTTATCTCCTGCAGAATTGGCTAGGATTCAGATTGCACCTCTTTCACCTAGGGAGGACAGAAAGTACCCTCATTACAAAAGAAGTTGACATGAAAGGAAGCATCTGGATCGCATTGGCTCTAGAAGGGTAAGGGAGGTGGAAACAGGTTATTCTTCCAGCCGTACAGCAATACAGTCCTTATGATATCTTAGCACAGATTCATAATGGCATCTACAGCAGAGATGAAAAGCAATACTTGTAATTTCCTCAGAGAAAACCTGCATAACAGAGACATGGGACACCACCAGAGGATAAAACAACTACTTATTGAGGACTTCATTTCTTGTAGGCTACAAATAGGAGAAGGAGGTAGGAGGGAAGTAAGCTCCTGCCTGGAGCCATGGTTTTAAGGGATGGGATTGAGTCCTAAAACTGCAGGAATAGCAGATGTTGGCGGTGAGCCTTCAAAATGGTTATCATCAGATGGTAACTGACAGCACCTAAGAAAACAGGTCAGATACAAAAGTATAAGCCACTTGCTTTCCTTCAGCAGCTTGCACTAGTTTGGGGTATGTTAGACCCGACAGTTATAATATATGATAAAGAGTGACTTGCATTTTCACAACCATCCTGTTGTGTTTGATGATTTCTGATCAGTTTCCATTAATTCAGAAACATCAGCAGGCTTAATGTATAGCAGCAGCTGGATAGGGAAATAAGTTAGATGTTATAATCTATCCAGTTACAAATGACCCAGCTGAGAAATGGTGAATATTTATTTATTTGTTTATTTATTTATTTTTATTAGCATTTGTTTATTGGAATAGTCTGATTGGACATGAGGTCCATTTACAGCAGAGGCTCGGACAGAAAATTTCCATAAAAAATACAAACATTAAGTTTGCAAAACGTTACAGCAAAAAAAGAGGAGTGCAAATCTTATAAAATCATTGCTAATGATTATCAGTTAGTGGTTAGCAGACAAAATGCATGTTATAAAAACGCATAGATAGTCTTAACTACAAAACTAAAAGTAAAACACACACACACACATATATATATATATATATATATATATATATATATATATATATATATATATATATATAAACTAAGATATACTGAAAATTAACAGCAATTAAGTAGAGCTACTATAACACAGAGATACCTTATTTGCATTCAGTGTATTGGCTGTGTTAAAGACATGGTTAAATATCTTAAATATTGAAAAGTAAGAGGGAAGAGACCAAGATAAATATGAGCAATCAGCAGCAAATCAGCAGACAGAGTACATTACAGGGTACATTATTTACGTTGGCATCTAGGTTTAGGCTTAATATACAACGTTCATAGATGAGTGAATTGACTGCTACAGATTGGTTATAAGAGATGTTAGGAGAAGATGGAACTGTAGGATGTAAGTAAGTAAATACAGGGATACTGGGTTATAAGACAGAAGTAGGCTGGATGAGGTGTGTGAGAAAAGGGGAACTGAAATTTATGAGGGGCTAGAGAGGGATCGTAGCTAAAAAGTGTATGGATAGAACAGGTTAGATAAAGGAAGTCCATAAGAATTATTTCATGTGGTTGGACATTTTTGGCATTTGGAGGATAAGGTTAAGTGGGTATTAAGGAACTGAGTTATTACTCAGATAAATGACATGAACATAATCATGTTTTCATGAGATGTTTTTTTAAAGGTTATGAGATTATAGGTTCATTATAAGGTGAGTGGAATTGAGTTTCTGACTTTGGATACACAGCAGAAGCAGAAGGATTCACTAGCAGAGTTTTTATATTTTGTGACTAGTAGTAAGTGACTTATTTTGGTAGAGTAGTGATAATTATTTTGCTGGGGCATTGGTTTGATCTGTAATGAGATAGTGTGCAGTAACTAATTTATGGAGATTAGGTTGTATTGCAGTTCAGTCCATTGGAGTTATTGTAAGCACTGGTGTGTTTTTATGGGGTATTAGCAGCAAATTCTGTTAGTTTGCTGTAGCATTTGTGCAGTAGGTGGGATTGGGTGGCTTACAGATTAATAAAAATAGGAGCACAATATAGAAGGGGTGGGAGTAAGCAAATTGTGACAATGGTTTTCCCAGTATCATCTGTAAGGTAATATTTAGCCTATTCAGGGCACCAAGTTTTTGACTTTTTTTGTTTTTACTGTTTGTTTTACATGGAAGTCATATTTCATATTTTCATGAACTATAATCCTTAGAAGTTTTGTGTGGGTTACTATTCAATTCTGGTACAGTTAGAAGAGGTTATGGTAAAGAAATTCTTCTGATTAGAGATTTGTTTGGGAATGAAAAGGACTAATTTAGATTTTTTGGTAGGGGTGGCAGTTTGTGAGAAGCTGTGGGTCATGAAGCCAATGATCAATGGATAATACAAATTACCGGGTCACATGTTGCAGTTTTTTTAGATTCTTGGTAAATCAGATTGGGGATGAGTCATCTACATATTGGATGATGGTAGCATATTTTCTTGCCATGTTGAGATTGTTTATGAATATGTTGAAAAGGATTAGTCATAATTCCCCATGCAGCCATTACTGACAGACTTTTAAATTTGAAAATAAATATTTATGTTGTGCAGTGGATAGCTAACTGGCTGTCTGACAGAATCTATGTGGTTAGAATCACAGGTGTCACTTCTGAAAGCAATAAAGTTAACAGTTGTGCACTCAGTGTTGCGCCCTCTCCTGTTTGGCATCTGTTTTTCAGATCTTCAAGCCAATATCCCTGGCTTGTAGTTATCTAAGTTTGTAGATGATTTGCAAATTGGGTGCTGTTATTCAATCTTCCACGGACTCAAAATTGCTTCAAAATGGATTACACACCATGTTAAAAATTGGTGTAAGGACAATGGTTTCAAATTAAGTGCAAAAAATGTAGTCTTTTTCATTTTGGTAAACAAAACATTTTCACATACCACAATGGTGACACATCTCTCCAGTCTGACACTGACATAAAGGACCTAAGCACACTTGTCTATAATTCCCTTTTGTTTGACCATCGTGTCTCTGCAGTAGCTCAAAAGCCTACTGCCTGGCTCATATAATTTTTTCAAAGGTATCTCCACTAGATCCAGAGAAGTCTTAATTTCTCTTTACTTATATCTCATTAGATCCATTATTAAATACAATGCACCTTTTGACATGTATTTATCTAAAACTTCTGATTTGAACTTCTAGCTCTCACTCAAAACACCTTCTCCTCTGTCAAAACCTGCCTTTCTGATAATCAACTCAAGCTAAATCCAAACAAAAACTAAACTGCTTCTCGTCCTTCCTAAAACACTGCACAAACCCTCCTTCTCTATCACCTCCCTCAACAACACCCCTATCAAACCTGAACCCCATACCAAACTACTTGGAGAAATCATTGATGATGAACTAAAAGTCAATATACATATCCAACAATGTACAAAAACAATCCACCAGAAACTTGGCCTTTTCTACTACAACCAAAAATTTCTTCCACCCTCCTTCAAACCCTCCCTAGCTCAGTTACTCCTTCTACCCTGTTTTCTTTATGCTTCCACCATCCTTATTAATGTTCAAACATCTCTTCTCTCCAAACTAGAGCAAACATATAACAAAATAGCCAGATTTGCCTCCAGTCTTCCATAGAAATCCCATTACTGCATCACCCTTAAGACACTCCAGTAGCCTGAATTCCCTAAACAACTACTTCTCTCTCAACTACAAATTGCACACTCTATCCTGAATGATCCCTCTTTCTGCCCCTCCATAATCTACTGTCCTACTATAACCCCCAATGCCACCTCCGTACTACCAGCAAACACCTCCTTAATATATACAAACCCAATAAAAACATTGGAAAGTCCCTTTATAAATACTCCATAGCCCATGCTTGGAACTTACTCCTTCTCAATATAAGAAGCATTCCTCAAAAACATCTGTTCAAACAAGAACTTAAACTTTATCTACAAAAGACGTGGCCCTGCCCATATCATCCCCCCACTTGACTTATTCTCCCTTCTTATCTACATACTTTCTTCTTCCTCATATACCCTGCACCTTCTGTTACTTTTCCCTCTTTTTTTCTTATTTTTAAATCCACCAAAAAATAATAACAATCAGTTCTTGTATTACTACTGACTCTTTGTACATTGGAATGACCTCATGTATGGTATTCCACTGAATTTCATACTCTGTCTTTCTTTAATATTTAATATTTATAGCTTTGTTACCTGTTAATACACTTATGTTATGTCATGCTATTACTTGCTAGTGGACTTATGTTATCTGTTTATTATATCTTTGCAACTTTTGCAATAATTGTTAATTTTCTGAAGATTTTTTCCTTGGGTCGCCACTGAAAATGGGCATCTGTCTCAGCTGGACTAACCCGGTTAACAAATGTCAATAAATAAATATAAATAAATAAATATATCACTTCATTTGAGAAACCTCAGAGAATCATAACTAAAAGATCAGTGACCTAAAAAGTCTTAGTTATCAGGACAGACTGGCAGCCCTGTCTCTGTACTCAGTCTCTTATAGACTCCTCCATGGAGATCCGTGTCTAACATTTCAAGCCATGAAAGATCCAATCCTCTTTGACCTCCTATTCCTTCATAGAATAAATGGCACCTCAAATATCTGGCTAAAGGAACTAAATCTTCAGCAGCAAATAACACACAATGACATGACAGATTCATATCTTAAATTGTCCCTCACCTCTCAAAAAAAATTTCCTCTACATATCAAGCAGAGTAGCATTCTTGCCACCTTTAAGGTAAATCTAGATAATTGCATGGGCAGCTGCAAATTCTCAAAACCACAATGGCCAGCACTCCAAAGTCAGCATTCATTGGTACTTTATTGTACAAACATCAGTATCAAAACATGCATATTCTCCCCTGGTCTATCTTGTTTTTCCCTCCTTGAGGCTGGAGGGAACTTTTGGTTAGGGGGTTTCAGCTAGGTTTGTAATGGTCTGCAGTTTGATTGCCTCCTACTTACCTATGAACCTATGAGAAACATGGAATCTGCATTTCATCTTCTGAATATTGTAAACTAAACACATTTCATTTGTTTATTAATATGAGAATTAAACATTTACTTTATTAGTCCAAGAATTAAACAATGTACCTCATTCAATTGTTATTTCAAGAATTAATGCCAATACAAAATCAGATAAACAGTAACTTTCTGATAATTAATATGACATGGTAATTTTGTCATATCTAATACAGGATTACTGTTCAGCCATAAACGTCATTGTAGTTATTTGGCTCCAGATGCATCATATCTCATTTATTTTGATTTAAGAGTAATTTTTGCCATGATTTGTTTATCTATATTATTATTCATGGGTATAATATGAATCGTTTTTGATGTTATTTCCTGTTTTTGTTAGTTTCAGATGGCCAGAATATTTCTTCATGGCATTTTCTGATGACTCATAAATATGCTCCACAAACAAATTTAATAAAATATCGCTTCACACTAAGCTCTTCTGGATATTTACAATGAAAGGAATAAAAAAAGGGCAATACATTTTAATGTTTGTTTTACGAATTCTATTACAAAGTCAATTTAGATTTCTTTTCTCAAATGACCCTGCTCTAGATAGATATGTATTCAGGCTTTTTAATGGCAGGCAGGCAGTTAAGTTTTGCTTTATTATTTGTTGTCTGCAGTGAAGCTTCATTTCCATATTTCATTCTAAATGGCTAATTTCAGTATTCCTTGTGAGTAGTAATATATCTTTTATAATGCTGTGGAACACTAGATTCATAGTCACAATTTAGCTTGCATTTTATGATAATGTTTTTGAGTCTATTATTTATTCATTGTCCTCTGTTTCTGTGGGCTTGGATATATTTTATTTTGCATCCATTACCTCTGCTCAGTGGTGTTGTCTGGCTTACATTTCTTTAACATCTTAACATCAAAAAATGGATTCTCCATGTATATTGCCCAGTTTGAGCTTTGTCTAGTAAATTTATAGTTTTGTAGATAAGACATACATATTTGTTGTTGTACTATGAAACATGCAAACACTGTTTCAAGAAATACCACAATAATGATGTAATGTAATATAAATGATAATTTATATTACACTATATAAGATAAAATGTAATATGAATACAACCTCAGTTCTTCCCTGAAAGAGGCAACTAGCCTAGTGGGATTAAACAGGTGAACAAAAGATAAATAAATAAATCAGTAACTAAATGGCAAACCGAATCAAGCTCGTATTAACTGTTTTAAGTAGATATTATAAACACAATAGGCAAATGCTTATACTTCTTGCAAACTGTGTCATATAAATCAGAAAATGTGATGTTTAAGGATGCTAGGGTATGGCAAAACCATGTTATGCAGCAGAATATGGAGTAATGTACACAAGCATTTCTTTAGTGAAAAAAATCAGCAAATGCTCAAACATGAATACAAGTACAGAATTATTGTCCAAGTTGCCATAGGAACTTTCACATCCTTTCTGATATATGGAACAGGATGGGGGAATCCCTTTTCAGAATGTAATACACAGCTGATTACACCAACTTTAAACAGGTTCTAATACAAAGATGCCAAATTAAAAACTGGGGTGGACACATAAATTTCCACTTCTATGTTCTGCCAACATTTGGATGTCTGCCACTGCTAGCAGGATTCTGGTACTTCCAGCTTTATATAATTTACAAACTTTTGTATGCCAGGCTCTGTATGCAATTTGGAAAACTCAATAATCTATGCGTTCAAAAGAGACTTTGTTGTTCCACTGAGTACCTTCAGTATGAGGCCTGCATGTCCGAAAACTGGTTTGATGACAAAGTGTTTAGAATTCTTTCTCCTGCATTGTTTTGCACTATTAGTCTTTCAAGTATGTTTCATCACGTACTTAAAAAGAAAGATGGATCTTTGCATTTTGTGATTACCTGATTGGCCTATTGCAGCTTCAGAAGTTATCCCATAGTGTTCTTTCTAGCATATCACCTATCTGTTAATCACATTATCACACCAATGCTTTTTGACATTATTGTTACTTCTTATGTTCTACATCCCTTTCACTCTTACATCTTGTGAAGACTGGTAGAGATGGGTGAAGGCTGCCAGCCTAGCCAGATAGAATTGTGCACATAATTCTATCATTTGTAAATATGAATGTTGAATTTAAAACAATGTGGCAACATTGCCATCTACTGTAAAGAAAGCTAAGTCAAGCATTTCTTGTTGATCCTTTGAAATTAAAATTATTTCATCACTGCCTTTGATGTTTTACAAGTCGGCTCTAGTCCAGATAGATGAAGGCTTCCTGCCTATTGTTTTAAGGCTAAAGTTAATGGCCAGAATTTAGATATGGAATGTCATTTATTGCTCTAAGTGTAAAAGGATGTAAACGCAGTTTTGGTCAGCCTGGGAACTCCAGGAAATGTAAAAGATGATGTAATGTTTATCAGAACTGGAGTTTCAATTTAAACAGTGAGAACCAGAGAGTATTAAGCATTTTTGTCTGGACATCCAACTCAGCACTGCCTTATGCTCTCTTTATGTAAGTAGTATGTTAGAATTGTGTTTTCTCCTAGAAGTAGCTAGGAATTAGAAAAGATTAGGCTAAGTGTTTTTCTGTGATATCAGAACTGTACTACTGATTTATTTTAAGCATTTCTGTGTGATCTGTGAACTTTTCACTAGCACTGTATAGTAGAAAGGATTGTCTTGTGGTTTTAACTGTTTATTATTAAATGTTTTAAAACCTTTTAACTTTGGCTGGTTTGTGTAGAGATAATTTAAGCTCTTTAGAGTACTTGTATGCCTTTGGTAAAACTGTACATAGCCACTCTAATAAGCCTTGACTGTAGTCACACTTACCAATTGGATAATAATATTGCACAGTAATAATTGGACACCCTTTTAAGGGCCTTTGAGTAGCTGATAATTATTAGTGGGTGATGGCAGCTGGTACTACTGTATAGTCTGGGGAAAAGGGGCACAGCTGGAGAACCTGTGCCAGTCTTCCCCAGAAGTGTCCATGTGGTTGTGTAAACTCTTATCTCAAAGTGTGTGTGTGTCAGCTACTTGGGCAGGGACACAAAACACTGGTTGGACAGAGAAGGTGCTGGAGATTTTAGCTTGCCCACTAGGCTGAGATCTGGACCCTATAGCTGTGCCAGTGGGGAGTCTTATTGGGGACCTGGGGAGCAAGGGAGTGACCAACACCAGACTGACTGTGATCTCTGTGTACTCTTAAGGGAAATTGCACTTTACTGTGTGTATTGGTTATCCTTTCCTCTCATATGAGACACCCTCTCTGGTGTTAGTGGTGAGGATTGAGGCTCCTTGATTGCTGGGCCAGGGCATGGGTGTCACATATTAATTGATGGCAGTGGTTGGGATATCCTCACATTTGTGTTTGGCAGCAGTGGGATATCCACATCACATATTAATTAGTTGGCAAATACTAATTGGCTTGTAGTGGTGTGGATAGAGTGAATCCTGTAGCTTGTGCACAGTGAGCTTTGAAGGTGTTTTGTACTCTAAAACAGCCACGCAGTGAATACTCAGAGTTCAGATTACAATTGTTTTATTTCTTTTGTTAGCTTAGTTAGTCAGGGTGAGCAGGCAGCATGTCAGCAGAGGAGTATGGAAAGCTGACAAGGAGCCAGCTGGCGGAGATGTGCCAGGCTAGGGGACTGGTGCATGGAAACCTGACTAAAGTAGACCTGATTGTAGTCTTGGTTACAGCTGCATCAGAAAACAGGAACAAGGAGGACAATCAGACTGGCAGTGGTGATATATTTCCCTCAGAGAATGAACAGCTCAACCTTTCTGCAGTGGACTTAAAAACCCAGCTTGAGCTAAAGAGACTTGAGTTGGAGGCCAGGCATGTGGAATTAGAAGCAAATGAGAGAGTGCAACATTTGCAGGCTGAGGAGAATGAGAAACTGTTACATCTACAAGCTGAGGAAAAAGAAAAGCAGAGGCATCATGAGAAGGAGATGCTGACTTTTCACCAGAGTCATGGAGGTAATGGGGAAGGGAGTAACTGGACCCCAGAAGCACAAAAGGTCAGTAAATTTCTTCCACAGTTTAAAGAGGGGTATAATTTTGATAGTTTCATTCATATGTTTGAGAGGATATGTAAACAGTATGAAGTTGACCAAGGGCTCTAGGTATGGTTCCTGATCCCCTTACTCCATGGTAAAGCTGTAACTGCATTATCTAAAATGTCTGATGTTGCATGTTTTGATTATACTGCTGTAAATAAATGTCTTTTAAAACTGTTTAAGCTAACACCTAAAACATATAGGAAAATGTTTTGTAAGCATAGATGCAAGGCAGATGAAAGTGTGTGCGAATATGTTGCTGAATTGAGCACTTATTTCCATAGGTGGGTGAGTGGATGTCAGGTCACCACTTTTGAAGGGCTGGCAGACCATTTGGTGAGGGAACACACCCTTAAGACTTTGCCTGAGGACATGAGGATCTGGTTAGCTGATAGACAACGTGCTACTTCAGATGAGTTGGGGAAGAACAGAGACCTATACCTGGCAAACAGGGCAGCCCTGCACAGGAAGGGGACCCCAGTACTGCTTATGGGTCTCAAGGAACCCATGGTGGGCAGCACAGATTTCACAAACAAATCTGTCAGTAGCAGGGGAAGCCACTAGTCCAGATACATGTCCAGGAGCTAGGGTTAAATGTTTTTAATGCAACTAATGGGGCCATGTGGCATACAGATGTCCAAGGAGGCAAGATGGGGAACCAAAGGTGAGGGAGCCAGTAAGTGGGAAAGACAAAATGCCAATAGTAGGTTGTCTTGAGACAACAGGGGTATGGAACTACCATAATGCAGATGTCCTGATAGGGAAGGAGTTGGATGAGGCAGTACCATGTACTTATGCAGTTACAAGCAGTCAGGCTAGGAGAGAAGCATGTGGGTCTGGTAGCCTGGGGGAGATCCAGACAGACTGCATATTTGCAGCCAGGACTGGTGAGGTGGTTACTTCAAAGAGGAAGCTATGTATTAACAGTCAGCCTGAATGTGAGCTACAGCTGCTTGTGGGTACTGATGGTCTCTTGAACAGAGTGACTGCAAAGGTAGAGGTGAGTAGTAGTACTCAGGCTGGCAGTGAGGTACCACTGTCAGAGGATGCCAGACATCCTGTGGAAGGGGGCCTGAGAAGGGTTACAAGGAGGGAGTTGAGACAAGCTCAGTCTCAGATCCAACATTGCAAGGTCTGAGGCAGCTAGATAGGGAGGCACCTGATTCTCAAGGAAAGGGGGAATCTGTATACTGGGACAAAGGGTTACTATACAGAGAGTGGACCCCTGAGGGAGGGCTAGAAGGTGAGAGAGTACAGCAGTTGGTAGTACCTAGAGCCTACCATCTAGTGCTTCTAGCCATAGCCCATGACATTCCCTTTGCAGGTCATATGGGCATAAAATGTACAAAGGGGTTTATTATGAAGAACTTCTATTGGTCTGGAATTTCCAGAGGTGTAAGAGGGTACTGCAGGACCTGTGAGCAGTGCCAAAAGGTAGACAAGGCAGGAGACAATGTGAGAGCTCCTTTGATGCCTTTGCCTGTGATTGAGGAGCCATTTCAGAGGGTAGCTATAGATATTGTGGGTCCTCTGAGTGCCCCAAGTTCCACATGGAAAAAGTATATCCTAGTGGTAGTAGATTATGCTACACAATACCCTGAGGCAGTGACTTTGTCCTCCATTGAGGCAGAGAAGGTGGCAAATGCTTTGTTAGAAATTTTCAGCAGGGTAGGTTTCCCAAAAGAAATACTGACTGACAGAGGTGCTGATTTCATGTCAGACCTGCTGGCTTGTCTGTGGAAGTCCTGTGGGGTGAAGCACATGAAGGCCACCCCCTACCATCCCCTGACTAATGGTCTTGTTGAGAGGTTAAACTCAACACTCAAGTCCATGCTACGGGCATTTGCAAATCAGTTTAAGAGGGAGTAGGACAAATATTTGCCCCATCTGTTGTTTGCTTACAGAGAGGTTCCCCAGGAATCCACAGGTGTTTCACCCTTTGAGTTGCTGTATGGACATAGGGTGAGGGGACCACTATATTTAATTTGAGATGAGTGGGAAGGTGAGTGCAAGACTCACAAGGAGTCTGTTGTGGCATACATCCTAAACCTAAGGACAAGGCTCAGGAAACTCATGGGCTTGGCCCAGGAGAACCTGGCAGAAGCCCAACAACAGAAAAAGGTGTGGTATGACAGGAATGCTCGAGCTACAGAGTATGCTGTGGGGGCAGCAGGTAATGGTTCTCATTCCTGTCAGACACAAAAAGCTGCAAGCAGCTTGGGAGGGACTCTACAAGGTGGTAAGAAAGGTAAGTGATGTTAACTACATGGTGGAACTGCTAGGCAGATGGCATGGGGCACAAACTGTACCATCTTAACATGATAAAACCTTACCATGATAAGGAGGCCCTTGTGCTGAGCATTTGCAGTGGATTGCAGGAGGAGTCTGAGGGAGATCTGGGGACTGATCTCCTCAGTGAGGCTCGGGCTGACACCTCAGTGGAAGGGGTAGCAATGTCCCAGCAGCTATCTCCTACCCAGGTTCGAGAAATCTGAGCAGTGTTGCAGGAATTTTGGGGCATGCTCACTGGGAAACCAGGGTGCACCCACCTGGTGCAGCACTAGGTGGATACAGGACCCCAAAGGTCTATTAGGCAGGCCCCATATAGGGTGCCTGAGAGAGTCAAACAGACTCTGAGGGAGGAGGTACAGGACATGTTGGAACTAGGGGTGATTCAAGAGTCCAACAGTCCATGGGCCTCCCCAGTGGTGCTGTTGCCAAAGATGGATGGCAGCACCAGGTTCTGTGTGGACAACAGAAAATTAAATAGTCACACAGAGTCAGATGCTTACCCCATGCCTAGGACAGATGGGGTCCTAGAGCAGCTGGGTGGGGCTAAGTATCTTACTAACATTGATCTTACCAAGGGATACTGCCAGGTGCCCTTGACTCCCAGTGCTAGAGAGAAGGCAGCCTTTGTGACTCCTTTTGGGTTGTATAAGTTCACAAAGATGCCCTTTGAGATGAAGAATGCCCCAGCGACTTTCCAGAGGCTGGTAGATAATATCCTATCAGGAGCATGAAGGTTTGCCCTTGCTTACCTAGATGATATTGCCATCTACAGCCATTCCTAGCCAGAGCACCTTTAGCATGCCAGGGAGGTGCTGGGTAGACTACAGAGGGCAGGGTTGACCATTAAGCTGAGCAAATGTCAGGTGGGTATGGCAGAGGTCTCCTACCTAGGACATAGAGTGGGGAGTGGTAAGATAAGGCCAGAACCTGCCAAAGTGGAAGCCATTCAGGCATGGCCTGCACCTGTTACCAAAAAGCAGGTGAGGGCATTCTTAGGGACAGCAGGGTACTACAGAAAGTTCGTCCCCAATTATAGTACCATAGCTCCTCCCCTCACAGACCTGACAAGGAAGAACAGGCCAGATAAGGTAGTGTGGACCCCAGCATGTGAGCAGGCATTCCAGAAGCTTAAAGAAGCTTTGGGAGGACCCCCTGTGTTAGCCAGTCCAGACTACAGCAAATAATTTGTTGTACAGATGGATGCTTCAAACTACGGGGTGGGGGCTGTACTTGGCCGGATTTCTTCAGAGGGAGAAGAGCACCCAATGGATTATCTCAATTTTAGGCTCCAACCCAGGGAGGAATGCTATGCAGCTGTAGAAAAGGAATGTCTAGCCATTGTGTGGGCCCCGCAGAAACTTCAGCCTTATCTGTATGGAAGAAAATTCTATGTTATGACAGATCACAACCCCCTGGCATGGCTAAGCAGAGCCAGTCAGCAAAATGCCAAGTTGCTAAGATGGAGCCTGGGGTTGCAAGCATATGATATGTCAGTGCAACACCACAGTGGGAGTAGCAAAGCCAATGCAGGTGGGCTCTCAAGACAGGAAATGGGGTGCCTAACCCTCAAATGTGAAGACTGGTAGAGATGGGTGATATAATTCTATCATTTGAAAGCTAAGTCAAGCATTTCTTGTTGGTCCTTTGAAATTAAAATCATTTCATCACTGCCTTTGATTTTTTTTTATAAGTCAGCTCCAGTCCGGATGAATGCCTTTTCTTGCTATTTTTTTTAAGGCTAAAGTTAATGACCAGAATTTACATGTGGAATGTCCTTTATTGCTCTAAGTGTAAAAGAATGTAAATGCAGTTTCTGTCAGCCTGGGAACTCCAGGAAGTGTAAAAGATGATGTAATGTTTAGCAGAACTGGAGTTTCAATTTAAACGGTGAGAACCAGAGATTATTAAGCATTTTTGTCTGGACATCCAACTCAGCACTGCCTTATGCTCTCTTTATGTAAGTAGTATGTTAGAACTGTGTTTTCTCCTAGAAGTAGCTAGGAATTAGCAAAGATTAGACTAAGTGTTTTTCTGTGATGTCAGAACTGTACTACTGATTTATTTTAAGTATTTCTGTGTGATCTCTGAACTTTTGACTAGCACTGTATAGTAGAAAGTATTGTCTTGTGGTTTTAACTATTTATTATTAAATGTTTTAAAACCTGTAGAGATAAGTTAAGCTCGTATGCCTTTAAACTGTACATAGCCACTCTAATAAGCCTTGACTGTAGTCACACTTACCAATTGCATAATAATATTGCACAGTAATAATTGAACATTCTTTTAAGGGTCTTTGAGTAGCTAATTATTGGTGGGTGGGGGCAGTTGGTACTACCGTATAGTCTGGGAAAAAGGGGCACAGCTGGAGAACCTGTGCCAGCACCCCCAGAAAGTGTCTGTGTGTAGTAAAAGTCTTATCTCAAAAGTGTGTGTGTGTCACTTGCTTGGGAGCACTGGACAGGAGGGATGGAGATTGGAGAGATGGTGCTGGAGAGTGCTGGAGATTTAAGCTCTGGACCTAGTGGCTGAGCTCTGGATATATAGCTGTGCCAGTGGGGAGTCTTATTGGGGACCTGGGGACCAAGGGAGTGACCAGTCCAGGACTGACTGTGATCTCTGGTGTGCTCTTAAGGGAAATTGCACTTTGCTGTGTATATTGGATTTCCTTTCCTCTCATATGAGACACCCTCTCTGGTGTTAGTGGTGAGAAATGAGGCTCCTTGATTGCTGGGCCAGGGCAAGGGTGTCACACATCTATCCAATTACAACCCCCTCTGCCTCCCCACCACCATCAACCCTTACATCTGAACCACTTGCTCTTTATTACCTATAATCTTCTAGTATGTTTCGAATCTGGAATATGCACACAACCTTACACTAATCTGTACCCTAAGTGCCATATAAACCAAGTTAACTGAAAATCTTAAGTGACAGTGTATCATGTATGAATCATGGTTTGAGTCCCACCGTTTCTTAATTATTTATTTTGCACATCCTATTAGTGTGCTTTTGATATTTGAAAGAACATCAAGACAAATGGATAAAAAAATTATAATCTTATATTTGAACTCAGCACTGGATAGTTGCTATACGCTGACTTCCTGAGCAAATTCCACTTAATTTAGCCCTACTGCTGAACTACAACTTAGCATGCACATTGCAGTTACTGAATGGCTACTGCTGTGTTGAAACTCCCAATGCATGCAGTTCTGCTCTGTGACTTAATATTTTACTCCTAGGGTCATCTAGATAAGGAGGTTTGTCTTAGACAATTAACTGCCCAGACATTTAAAGATAAAAAATATATGATGCACCAGATCAAAATAATTGACTGTGACCACAGCTGTGGTTCCCATTTACTCCTTTGCTCATTTTCTGATAGCCCACTTATTCCTTTTCCGGATTGTGGGGGATCCATACCCTGTCCTGGCACTCAATGTGCACAAAGCAGTGAAACTAATTCTGAATGGGGTACTAATCTGTTGCAGAATTTACACCCGCACATTTTGTATCTGGTAGACATGGACACACTTAGGGGCAATTCGTAGGAAAATGCTATTTCATGTATAGAACATCTTTGTGATGTAGGAGGAAACAGAAGCTGTCAGAAAACAAATTGTGTGAACTCAGGGAGGACATGCAAACTCCACCCCAACCACTTATGCTTATATTTTTGTTGGGCGCACTGCAGAGGGGCTAAAAAGACAACAGACAAGGCACAAGTGGTACTAACATTTTTCCATACGGAGGACTTTCTGGGGAGGAGAGAGCAGTTTGATGAAGAAACATACTGCTGGAATGTATGCAGTCTAGCAGCAGAGGGCCTAAGCATAAACATGTAAAGTCATGAATGCAAGTCGCAAGAATGTATAGAATACCAAATGATTAGAGAAGACATACTGATGCTCTCACAGCAAAAATCAAAAGCACAATCTGATATAATGATAATGGGAGAACTAAATGTGGCCCAATAAAGCATCATGCCACTGGAGAGAAAGATGCTAATGGCCCTGAGATGTCACCTGCAGGTAGAAGGGGGGATCACAGCACTCATTTGCACTTTTAGGCACCAGTTACCTGTTATTGTAACAACACAAAACTTAAATGCATAAGACTCTTGTATTATAGTCATCAGACACTACCTGCCTATCTCTACAGCTTTGTTCCTCCACTGTGCTGAAGGACACTACTCAGTGGACACCACACTCAAGATCGTAAACATTTATCTGAATCCTATCCACATTATTTATTTGTAGAATAATGCCAAAAATAATGGCATACATACTACCTGGTTCATAGGTATCTACTAGGCATGTAGTACAGGAGACCATTGAGAAACCTACCCACTGTTACAATTTCACCAGAATACTGTCTGATTAACTGACTTGCTTGGATTGACGTAGCAGGAAAATGGAGTCTAATGGAATCAAACCCTAGACTACAGGAAGCAACTCACAAAACAGCTCATAGCCTTAATCTTGTTCACTAACTGCCAGACTGGTGGCATTCTTTGTCCCACCATCCCAGTGAAAATTATGATAGTTATCATGTAAACATTGCTTGCAGAATGCAGGCTTAAATGTTTTCTACTTAGGCTGCCTTGGAACAAACTCATGATGTCTCAGACATGCTTATTTTCTTCAGCTGCAGTCTTCTATTGAATAAAGCAAATAATTCTTGCTGCATATGACCCAGGCTTGTACCTCCAGATTCGTTCAGATTACCATTGCCTCCTAAACATGGCATTAGTTCTGATACTTGTAGGGAGTATCAGCTTCACTAAGGCTGGATATATTAGCCTGAATCTGATTTTACATGGTCAGCACAACCAAAACATAGGAATAAAACAGCTGCTTTTCTTGCAAGTCTTAGCTGAGAAAGCCAGCTTACAAAACACTCTCTGGTGGCACCATTTAAGATTCTTCCTTTGTGTCCATACAGCACTCCATATTTCTTTCTTGGCAGGATAGCAGATCATACCAAAATACATTTAGGAGCCCCAGTATTGAGGCAGACCACACCAAATAGAGAGTTGCAGTCTTTCAGTTAATAATATCTGTTTCATATAATAGCCCACTCATGATCTCTGTTTCATATAATAGCCCACTTATGCAGTAAGATTCCCACAAACAGTATAAAGTCCCCAGCTTCAGAGTTATCTTGGATCCAGATCAAACTAACATTTGTTCACCTCAGCCAATCCTATGGATCTACCAGTTTAGGTTCTACAGCTTTAACAGGCATTGCAACCTCAATTGTCTTCTTTCTCACTCCCAGTACATTGCTCCTATTTTCTTGTATTTTGGCTGAAAGCTCAGTCATATCAGTCTCCTTCTCCTTCGATCTCAATAATGATAGCGTCATGATTTTTGCCAATTAAAACACTTCTGCTTCTAACCAAACCAAGCTGGACATTTGGTTTTCTAACTTCACTCTCTGTCAGTGAGGTCACGGCATCACTTCATGCAATTAAATCACTCACTATCCTCTGTACAGCACAAAGTGTACAACAGGACACAACATGGTTAATGTTCCCAACATTCTTCCTTGACCACCAGACATCAAGACATGTTCAAACCATATACAATTTTCAATAAAATATATTTTTTAAATATATTCAACAAGTGGATCTTTGCAAAACATTTGCAAACTTCATACCTCTGCCACCTAAGCAAAGGAGCTACATACAATCATTCACTTCTTTGCTCTCTGCATCCTCACTGGATGTCAGCCTGAATATATCATTTGCTGGTTTCTTCACTTTCTATGCATCAATGATACACACAAACACACGCGTACACGCACACACACACACACACACACACATACACACACATATATATATATATATATATATATATATATATAGTTGATGAATTGTGAATTTTATTCATAATTTCCTGCAGTATATCTGGCAAACCTGTCAACCTGTGTCATCTCCTAAGGACATAGATAGATAGCACAAAGCATTTTAATTAAACATGTAAATGATTATCCTCAACTGCTATTATTTTGACAGCCATTACTAATCATTAATATCCTTCATTTTATAGAAGATTCATTGTTTAATGGAATCACACACACCCACACAGACCCACACACAGACACACACACACACACACACACACACACACACACACACACACACACACACACACACACACACACACTCTCAAAAATATTCCAAACTTCAGTTGTGAAGCAATTTCTCTCATTTCTGGGATTGTCCCTTCTTGTGGCTTTAGGTCTACTGTTTCTCTTAACTAAGTAATTATCCATCATTTAAACACAGCAGAGTGACATTGTTTAAAGATGACGTCATTAATGGTAACCTTACTCTGTTCATCTGCTGACGGAATGGTGTATTCTAGCATGTGGTATAGGAAGGCACATATGCAGCAAGATGAATCAATGTCTTTTTAAACCATAAAACAGTAAGGTGAAATGGCTCAAGCATATACCAAACTGAAAACAGCAGACATGAAGATGCTTGTACTAGCAATGACCAGTTTCAAATCTGAGCCTGTCTTGCAGCAACAGTTGGGGTGACAGACTAAAACTGGCCCCAAGAAAAAAAACTCATTTTGAGGGATTATATCCAGCTCCTGTTTGAGAATCATATGATTACTTCGCTCTTGTGCATGGCACTGAAGGATAAAACCCTGGCTGTGACCCAAATGAGACAGATTGAACTAGAAGCTTGAGTATTAGTAGGGCCAGGAAGGGCAAATGGAAGTGGTCATTCAACACCAGCTCTTTCATCCTAACAGGTCCACTGTTGTAATGCTGCCTAGAGGTAAATACCAGTAGAAATCAGGCCACAATAGGAGTCATGCCCCCAAAGCAGCACACACTATAGCTGGAGATGCATGCACAGTGCTGCATATGTACAGAAGCTGGCACTGTGAGCTGCACTGGTCCACCACCATGGGAATCAGATGGTAGGGCAGAGCAAAACACCACTCTCAGCTGCCTAGATGATGGTGTCATGTGGTATTAAAGAAATACAACTCAATGTGTCTTATAAGGAAACACATTTGCCAACTGGATCTCATCTCACAAAGGGACAAATGAGCCAATTGATCCTAGGAATGTTGATGGCTGGCAGAGAGTAGCCCTGAAAAGGATATAAAGCATAAATGTGATGGCTTTAGATAGGATGATTCTGTTTCACTGTGCATTAGCTGTAGTCATAACAGTTAAGATAGTAGAATTTGAGTGACTTTCAGATTTAGCTGTGTATAGAATAAACATGTTTTCACTTTTATTCAAACCAAAGTAACATATTCGTAGACAAATATTTTTAAATGTACGTTGATCTGATCTAAAATGAACTAACTGCATATACAAGATAAGAAGACATCGAAGTAGACAAAAAAGTCTGTTTTATGCAGCCACCCATATACCCCCATGGAGAATAAAGTAGGACCATATATAATGCTGGCAGAGGTGGCAACCATACAACAGGAAGTGTATATACCCCTCTTTCATACAAGGAACACATTTTAGATGTGTTGAACAGACTGATATTAGAATTTAAGCCATTCCAACAACATGATCACACAGAACTACAGGATTTAAAAGGGGATTATTCTCTGCATTATATAGGCTAAATATATCATGTGAAATGCTTGGTTAAAAAATAATCAGATTCTGGAATCAAAATTGCTAGGAGAAATATTAACAACCTTAAGTATACAGATCTACTTACTGTTGGACTTATCTGAACTTCTTGCAGTCCACTGAATTTTCAAAAGTTTTCTCCAACACCACAGTTCAAAAACAATGATTTTTCATCACACAATCATAGTCCAACACCCATCGATCATAGTCCTTATTGTGTGTTGGAGACATGAATGCCACGATTCGCCACTTAGTTCTTGAGGTAAATTTCTTGGCATCCATATCTCAAACACATAATACGGTGGTTATGATCTGTGAGCCGATCACAATCCTCTATTTAAAAAGGACCCTAACATCACTGATTCATCCAGTGGTATAGAGCTAACAATCAAGTTCCCATGTGGATCTACTTTAGTTGTTGTGTCTTTCGGCTTTTTCCTGGTTAGGGGTCACCACAGAGGAACTCCGGTCCGCTAATGATTGGTAGTTGATTTTTACGTGGTGAGTTACCAGCCCTGACGCACAACCTTCAATGAAGGTATGCCCATTCATACATGTCTCCATGCAGAAGACGCTCTAGCTGAGAATCGAACCGGTCAACATCTTACTGGGAAGTGACAACGCTATCGCAGCACCACCACCGCGGATGTGGATCTACTTTAGTACAGTATGCAATTTACTTCTAGCCTCAAATTCTCATTATGGTTCCAAACAAGATACTATTTTCCTCTTAATTAAACTAGCAGAATTAAGATTCAGATTAATAAAGGTAAATTGCAATTATGGAAATTACAAGTTCAGTATTTGGGACATGTTATCTCAGAAGGCTCTAGGCAGTTGTTACCCTCACATATTACTAACTGCACCAGGCCCTACAACATTAAAACAGCTGTGGGCTTTTTTGAGACTGACAGGTGACTGTGGACAATGGATTTGTAATGATGCAGAAGTAGTAAAACTATTATTAGAATTCATAAAAAAGATATTCCCAAACCTTTGCCCTGGCAAGAACATTATGAGCAAGCTTTTGTTTGGTTAAAAACTTCACTTTTAAATCCTCCTGCTTTTGGACTGTCAAATTATTCAAAAAGACTTTTCTTATTCTGCTGTGAAAGGAATAAAGTGGCTTTAGCACAATGTAAAAATAATGTTTTTTGACCTATTGCTTATTTTAGCATAAATCTCAATCCTGGAGCGGCAGCCCTCCCCCACTGCCTTAGGGTGTGGGCTGCAATCGTTCACTTGGAAGAAATACCGGCTACCCTTACTCTTGAGCATGAGACCCTATGTGGCAATTCCACATTCTGTAGAAGCATTGCCACTAAAGTCCAAAACACAATATGTATCTGTTGTTCGACTGTCTAAATATGAATTGCCTTTAACAACCTTTCTTTACAGATTATCAGATGTCAGCCCCTTAACCCTGCCTCTTTAATTCTTACAGCGAATGAAGGAGAACCTCACAATTGTGTTTTTGTAGTTTCATTATGTGCTTCCTCCTAGATCTGATCTGAAAGATGCCATTACCAAATCCTGAATTACTTCTTTTTGTTGATGGATCCTGTTTTCGAAGAGACTACAGTACTTTAGTAGCCGTGGTGGTGCAGCGGTTAGCATTGTCGCCTCACAGCAAGATCTTCTCCCATTTTATTCTCGACTGGAGTGCCTTCTGTGTGGAGTCTGCATGTCCTCCTCGCAGTTGAGTAACATTTAAAGACATGCAGGTAGGTGCATGCATGAATGGGCGTGCCTTCTTTGAAGGTTGGACGTTGAGCTGGCAACTCAGCACCGTAAAAATTCACTGCCAGTCATTAACGGACCAGAGTTCCGCTGTGGCGACCCCTAACTGGGAAAAGATGAAAGACAAACAACAGTACTTTAGTAGTAGCCTTTTCCATGTGTACCCAGGACAGAATATTGCTGATGGATCAATTAAATGAAAATGTGTCTGTTCAAATTGTTGAACGTAAAGCTGTTGCTGAAACATGCAAATTAACAAAGGACAAAACAGTGGCAATCTTCACAAACGCATGACATGCTTATGGGTAGATCATGATTTGGGAACCCCTTGGAAAGACAGAGGGTATTTAACCTCATCAGTGACAGTTATTAGAAATACTGTTTTTGTTCATGAACTGCTGAATGCATTATTATTACCTAAAGGGAGAGCACTGGTAAAGTGGGCCACTCATAAGACTGATGATTCTTACATTTCAAAAGGAAATTGCTTTGCAGCTATGGCACCTAGACAAGCTGCATTGTCTTATCTTCTTCAGCCTTCATTTCTGCAGCATTTTCATGAAACTAATACACCTCTTTCTTTACAGTAACTGTTCTTTTCAAAAGCAAGCTGATAACTCTGAAATGGTGAGGTGGATTCTTGATGACAGCAGCCATTTTTCAGACCTACTGTAGCCCCACACAATTTCTTAACTCAGTTAATGCCTACCATTTGTCTTTTTATTTAGGAAACAATTCACTAATAGATCAGATTTTGAATGATTTGTATGCCCCTCATATTTCAGAAGCCAATCGGCATTTTGTAAATAACTGTATTACATGTTAAAAATACAATGTGTCAAAGAGTGTTCCAGTGCTCACACAGTCTTTGAAAATGCCATGGGGATCATTCTATTGTACTCAGTGGGACTTTATTGAACTCCCACAGTCACAAAAGTTTAAATATATTTTGATGATTGATGATATATTTATGTTTGGACAAAGCTTATCTTTCTACAAAAAAATATGCTATTACTGCAGTTAGAAAAAAATGCTTTTTGAATTGATACCTAGATTTGGTGTACCATGTTAAATACAATCAGATCAGGTATGAACACATTTTTACAAGTGATAAGCCAATCAGTAAGACATTGAACATAAAAATGCAATACCATTGCCCACATAGAACTCAGGCTTCAGCGATTGTAAACAGGAGGAATAAGACTTGCAAAAGTATTCAAGGAAACTGGTCTTAAATGGCCAGAGGCTTTGTCTCTAGTTTTTAGTGGCTGAAGTGCGATTAGTAGTGGTAACTGCATTTGTCTTTCATGAAATTCTCATGAGAAGACTCACAAGAATGCCTGCCACAACCCTACTAAAGAATTTGCAGTTACAAAATGTAGGTAAATCTGTTTTTTTTTTTCTTTATTGCAAGTGTTTCCATTCTGTTTTGCACTATCACCATAGGAAGGCGCTGGAAGCACAACAACAACCGTAAGTGGCTGATATCATGACCAGCAATCACATGCCACTGTTTTCATCAGATCATTCGACAGAAGACACACGTTGTTTCAGGGATGGGAAGGACCCTTCTTACTTTGGCTTATCATCCTCACTGCCATTAGATGTGAAGGACTGCCCACTTGAATCCAGGTGTCACACATCAAGAAGTCCCTCCTCATGAGTAATGTAGATGTGATACCATACACATCACTCCTTTCAAGACTGCAGACTCACTAGCAAATTGTACCAGATGAAAAATCAGGGAAACCTTTGTATGGTGCATGTCAGGGATAGAAAGAAGATGCATGTGAAGAATGCTTGATAGCAAGTGAAAAAGTGCCCACCCATTTGAAATCTTGTTGCCATTGTCCAGTCATAAGGAAATAATATGACTGGAGTTGCTTCACAGCATCAGATGGAGGAATGTGAAGAGAGAAGTTTTATAGAAAGAAAAGTGTTTAATGAATATTTTATTCTGAAGCACACTTCAGTTCACAATAGATTCCTATTAGTTTTAGTCTGCTTTTGATGATTTATTTCCTGCCAACATGAAAAGTACCAATATAGCTAAGTGTAGAAAGTTCTATTATGGAATTCAGAACTCATGCCTAAAATTGGAAGGTACAGAGAGTCAGAAGTTCCTTAGTTAGCAAAAATAATGCAAAGATGTTAATTTTTAATTGGTCAGTTGCTGTAAAATAATAGTAACAATATAGTTGATTTGAGTCAAAAATAATATAAAAGAATGAAACTGTCTGTACTCTGGGAGACAGGACTTTGATCATATTGTCTCCCATGTGTTATGTGCTCTCCGCAATAAACAAGACTATTCTCTGCTGAACTGTATTGTCTGAAGTTAATTTTGGTACCCAAACAATTTGGAGGCTTTTCTTGTTTTCTTTAATTTAATTCTAAACTTTTCAATAAGTAGGTAACAGCCTAAGCCACATAACGCTCCAGGTCTTGTTTTTGCTGACTGCACAGTGCTCTTCTATCTCTGACTACAATGTAGATTATCAATGTGATTTTGATAGTCATCCATGAGTAAAACTGTCTCTTAGGCTGTTAAAAAGAATGTTTACTATAACTGTTTGCTATGAAAAGTGAATTATCTTGTCAGAAGTCTATTAAGCTATGTCTTCCTTCATTTGTATTCCAAGGCTAGACTTGGCCATTACTATAGTTATAATTTGGCTACCAACTTTAGCATTCCAATCACCTGTGATTAATTGTTTTTCTGCTTTTTGGTGTTATTTCCAATAAGTGCTGCAGATCCTCACAAACCTGGATGATTGTGTTCTCTTCAGCAGCTGTACAATTGGTGGGAATTTTAAAAGCACACTATTAACTACATCTTAAACTTTCTGGAAACTCTATTTTAAAGGACATCCCAGTTTCCTCCTGTACCATATGCCCCACCTCTTCTTCTTCATGATGGTGATGTGACTCATAAACTCAAGAAATATGGGCACATATTGTCTTCATCTGCCCTGCCTTGAAACCAGTCTGGAGTGAAACTAAAGTGTTTTTTAATTAACTACAAGTATCTGCTTTCCAGTTACCACTCACATTGATTAGTTTTCTAGGTGCTAAATCAGAAAAATGCCCATAAATCAGACCTCCAACAGGAGGCGTTAGATACAAATGCATTTATACTTATGGACTATTTTACAAAATAGGAACTTACTAAGTGACCCCCACTTCTTAAATATTTTGAAAACATATGCATATTCTCTTTTGTTATTTTCATATGTCATTAGCAAATATTATTATTATTAATGCACTATTTTTTCATCTGTTCATCCGTCTATCCCTCTATCCAACC
Source organism: Protopterus annectens (assembly GCF_019279795.1). Lineage (NCBI taxonomy): Eukaryota > Metazoa > Chordata > Ceratodontiformes > Protopteridae > Protopterus > Protopterus annectens. Next base: position 260,297,576 of record NC_056745.1, on the reverse strand, counting down.
ATCCATCCTGCTTCACACCTTTCACATTCATGGGTGTGATCATGCATACAATTAAATTGTACAACGAGCACTTATTGTATTCATTATAGAATACCTGCTAGAAGTGAAGGATTTAGTGTAGAAAGTCTAACACAGGTTATATCACAGCAAGATGGAACAATGAGTACCCCAGGTAAGGAGAAACATGAGGAGTGGGAGACATCTCAAGAAGAAATGTGGACATGGGAAAGAAAAAGAGATTTAATATGACGCAATATTTATGTAAAGTAGAAAGCCAGACTAATCAATACAAAAAAGCAGCACCAAAGATATTTGAAGAGAAATACAGGCAAAGGCATCCAGACATGGAAAATTTTACACTACAAAAAATAAGAAAACAAAGGGGAAAGTAGAAGAGAGGATTAGTAATGGAGAAGTCAAAGAAATAGAAACTGAAGTTATGGGTTACCTGTGAAGTGAAGGATTTAGTGATGCTAAGGGCTCTAAGACCCATGTTATGGCAAAATATATTGATGTTAAGCTAAAAGATGTACTGAGACATGAAAAGCATACAAGGATTCTTGGGATTTTTGAGAAGTGCTAATAAGAACTTGCTAACTGATGATCTTTTATTCAAAAAAACTTTATTAAGATGTTTAAATTTCCCAATTACAGATAATAAATAGACAAATGTAATAGTAATATAAGGTAATTGATAAAATGGTGAAATTATAAATGAAAAAAAACCTATGTACTATATATACAAGGCCTGAAAACAAAAGATGAAAATGCAGAGGATCCACTTCTTCATTAGAAAGTCTTTCATTTCCTCCTCATTAGATTCTTCAAATATCAGAGGCAAAATTTAGTTGGTAAAAATCAATAAGGGATATCACTTTTGTCCGAGGATGAGTAATGAGTTGGAATGAATTCTTTGTTCTTTAACTTTAGTCTCTTTCAGTACTGTTTCTTTTAATAGGTTCTTAGGTTCATAGGCAGTTACTAGGCTATTGACCCAAAGGTCTTTATAAGCCTAACAGTGTGTGCCCAATATAATACTAGAGAAACCCAATATAAAGGATCTTACCTAAACTCAAGATCTTATTGAGCAATGACTGCCAATATCTAGGAGGGTCATAGGTGAAATCTTGGCAAGAATATATGGTTTCTGTCATCCAGGCTATGTTTAAATAGGGTCATACAGGGGCTAATGTTCCTGGAGTGGGTGACTCTTGTCCCATTTGACTTGTGGATGTGCAGCCTTTCCATTAGGTTTGGGACCGAGATTGTAGGCCAGGGACAAGTAATCTGTATGCTTCTGAGTAAGGTGACAATGACTTCAGTCTGTCAATGTAGGATGTGCTGGAGACCCTTAATTTTCTTGATTAGAACTCTCTGAGGTCTCTCATGTTGCTGCAGGTGCCTGTAAGGTACATACCAAAGGGAGCATTGTACTCAATTATTGACCTGATGAGGGTTGAGTATGGGGTGTTATGACATCTTTTGTTCCTGAAACAATGCCTTTGATAATGAGGTATGCAACATAGAAGGCCTTCCCTACCACAACAGACACATGGTGGTCAAAGCTTAGGCTACAGTCAGCTTACATTCCTAAGTCTGTCACTGCTGAGTTGTTACTTAGGGTATTATTATTTATATGATGGTCTGCAGGGATATTGTTTTTACAGAAGGGGAAGATAATGCATTTTTTAGCACTGAATTTGAGTCCATGGCTTTGGCACCAATCAGTGGTTTGGGTAAGTCCCTCTTGAAGTATAGCCACATCGTTTGGGGATTCGGTGATTGCACCTAATTTGCAGTCATCAGCAAACTTAGTCAGCCACAGCCCCTCTGTTTTGGCCTGAACATCTGAGAAGTATATTCAAACAATAGAGGGCCCAGCATTGACCTCTGTGGAACCAGACAGATGACAGGTCTGATGGTTCAGTTTAAGTCCCCAATTTTGACTGAGTGTGATCTGTCAGTCAGCCAGTTAGCAATCCACCTGATGACATAAGGATTGATATTATAGGATTAGGATTAATATGATATGGATGGTGCAGTGGTAGGGTTGTCACCACACAGCAAGAGGTTCTCCAGTTCGATTTTTGGCTGGGGTGCCTTCTGTGCAGAGGCTGCATGTCCTCTCTGCATACATGTGGGTTTCCTCCGGGTGCTCCAGTTTCCTCCCACATTACAAAGACATGCATCTGGAGTGTTTCTCCCCGGGCCTCTGCTGAAAACTGGCTTTGTTCCAAGTTGGACTTTCCTGATAAACAAATGTTAAATAAAATAAAATATTCAATTGGGAGAATTTATCAATGATGCTGAAATGTGGTATTGTGTCAAAGACCTTGGCTAAGTCAAGGTAGGCTGTATACACAGATTTGCTTTCATCCATAGCTGTGGTGATGTGTTCAAAGAAGTCCACCTGGTTTAACTGGCATGACCTGCCTTTGACAAAACCAAACTGTGTCAAATCAAGGGTTTGGAGATCACCTATATCCTTATTTATAAGGCACATGATGATTTGTTCCATGGCCTTACAGATAAGGCTGGTTAAGCTTATAGGTCTGTAGTTTCCAGGGTCTGTTGCTGTACCCCCTTTATGAAGGAGGATGACAGTTGCTGTTTTCCATTCAGCAGGGACAAAACCAGTACTCATGCTGTGGTTGAAGACAGTACCGAATGGAGTTGCTAACTCATGTTTTAGACCATTTTAAATGCAACCTGGGATGCCATTCGGTCCCAAACAGGCTGTGTTTTTGGCCTTGGAGAGAGTATTAATAACTTGCTCTTTGGAGATGCAAGGTGGGGGAGATGTAGAGGGAATGCTTTGCGGAATATTTGGAGGGGACATAGGGGCAAAATTTTTGCCAAATCTGTCAGCTAATAGGTTAGCTATTTTTGGAGGATCAGTGTGTGTGATGCCATCCACAGCTAGTTCAATACACACCTGGGTCCTACCTTTTAGGTTACAGATATAGCTGGCAAATGCCTTATGGTTATCCTTATCTATGGTTGTTAAATGTTTTTTGAAGTTGCCCTTAGAGGATTTTACAGGTTGTCTTGCTTGTTTGTTCAAGCTAAGGAGGATGTTCTTCTGGTGCTGGGACCTTTCTTTTTTATTCTTAGATGGCAACTTCTTCCTCTTGTTGTATGACTTATTGATGTTAGATGTCCACCAGAGAGGCTTGTTTTTCCTTGAGGATCTTGTTTTGATCCTATCAGGTAGAGCTGTGTCAATACATTTGTATAAGTGATTGTACAGGGCTTTTGTGTATACCTTAGTATAGTTGTCAATGCCATCTGTTGGAACAGGAGTTTGGAAATTATGTATACCATCCCTTAGGAGGGTATAATTAACTTTGGTGAAATTTCTTAGCCTGAATTCAGCTAAGTTGGGGTTTAAGTGTTATAGCTACTTCAAATGTGACTGATTTGTGATCAGATTTAACCATTGAGGGTCCTAAACTTGTGGTACAATGGTCACTCATGTTGGTGAGGACCAAGTTGAGAATGTTCAAGCCTCTTGTGGGGTTGTATACTATTTGTTCCAGAGCATTAGTGTTAACAAAGTCCAGGAACCTTTGTGCGATCATGTTGGTACTTGTATACATTTCCCAGTCAATGGAAGGATAGTTAAAATTGCTCATGACTAGAGTGTTTGGTTATAATTTGATTGAATCAAATAAACAGCATGGGTATCTTGGTTCAGTGAAGGGGGCCTATAGCTAATACCAAACTGCTTATAAAAGTTCTTATGATTACCATCTTGTGCCTATAGCTAATGATGACTTGATGGGGGGGGGTCTTACCCACAGTTAGTTGAACTTGTAGTAACTCCATGGAGTTTATTCTGTCTAACCAGTCTAGAAATGTATTTATCTTTGATCAAGATAAATACTCCTCCTCCTTTGGCTCTCACATATTCATTTTGCAGTCCAAAAACATGGAAGACACTGTGGCCTTGCAACGCCAAGGTACTCTCTGTGGCCCTGAACCAAGTTTCTGTGACTGCACAGACATCAACATCTTCCAGGGAGAGGAGTGCTTCCAGAGAGTGCAGTTTCTGATTTAAACTCCTAGTGTTTAGCAGCATAACCTTTAATTTATTTGCGAGTGATATTTTCACATCAAAAATTTTATTCTTGAGACTTTGCCTTAAAAAGGCACTATGGGGGAGGCAAGGGCCTTATCTAGTAACCAAAATTCTAGAGATGACAGGTGAAGACTATCTCTGGCAAAGCAACATGGTCTATCAGCCATGTCATCCCAGGCTTACAGGAACTGGATCCCCTTAAAATGACATCAGAAACTAAGTAAATTGTTGAAGTCAATCATTTTGTTTATATTGTGGTATCATCCTAGGTAAGGGTAGAATGCTGCTCAAGGCTAGGGACATATTTGCCTGGGAAGAATATTCACAGAGCTCATTCATGTCTGTCTTCATATAGTCCATTGAGGTATGTCTCAAGTTATTCACACCAACATGAACTATGATGGACTCATAATGGCACTTGCTGTTGAGAAACCTGAGTGCATGTGTGATCTGATGGATCCTGGCACCTAACAGACAGCTGACCATAACCGTCTTCTTGTCCATCCTGGTGAGTGGGACATCTGTGAGTCTCACAATGGAGTCACCCATGACAAAAAAATTTAGATGTGTTTTGCCTTGAGCTTATTTGGTGAAAAACTGGTGATTATGTTTTTATGTGTATTAAATGTTGTAGGTGCTGTATTAGATGAAGCCTTCCACTGCTTCAGGATACCCATGTCAATCAGGCTGGTAAGAGAAGTGAAGAAAAACTGACCATCCATAATGGTAGGTTAAATCCTGTTTTCACTGTGGGGAGAGCAAAAGGAGTGTTGTGGTATAACTGGGTGTTCTAAATGGGGTCTGTACTAATGGGGCATTCTATAAAGGGTCTATGCTAGCAGGGGTTCTCTAAATGGTATGAGACTATTATAGAGTTGGTGCTTTTGGAACTGTTTATGAGGCAAAAGCAAGCTGATGTGCTCTTTGAGTAGCTAAGTACAATTTAAGGACTTCTTGCTCAGATCACAGGCAGTGACTAAGGGAAAATTGGTCTACTGAATGTTTGCAGCTATAACCACCAGTAGTTACCCCCACTGCGAAGTAGTGCACAATGGTGCATGGAGGTGTGCTACACGTAAACAGATGAATACAGCAGAGCAGTGGCTGGTTGATTAACTCTGTGGAACCATGTTAAAACAAGCACAAACCTGTGCAAATGCGGGGCTTATGTAGCAACAGTGAGCAAACTGAATTAAACAATTTACCTAATACAAAAGCTCAAACCTAAGCCCTGTGCTAGCAGCCTTTAATCAGATGAGAAGGAGAGAAAGTCCACAAAGGATGGTGATGTAGATAATCTCCATTTCTTAGTGATACATTTCCTTGCTACTGCAAGGATTGTCCATAACAGATAGAAATTAACATTCTTCAGATCACTTCCTACATTTACATTAAATAAAATTAAAACTTAGATAATGAAAATGTGTCAGAAAATAGAGCTTTTAAAAATCAGCTATCTTAGACCAAAACAAGGTCAATGAGGAACAGTCAAAGAATACATGCAGCCAATCAGCTTTACTTTCTTGTAAACATTTCCAACACAATACTTTATTAATTCTATTAAATTTGGCTATTTTATTAGGAGTTAAAAAAACCTCTGTGTAAAAATTTCCTTGTGAACATATGCCAATGATGAGACCAGGAAGTATGCCTGACAGATGATAATAATTGATATTTATTTTGAGAAGTAAAATAGGAGGCATGGCCTAAAGTAATATGGTTCCAGAATTTAGAATTTAAATTTGTTTTATATTCCATAAATGTTTTTATAGTGCTTTGAGATTAAATTATTCTTCTCCTTTAAAATGTTAAAGCATTTTCCCCAAAATTTCTGTTTTTTTTATTTTCCAACTTCCAAATGGAATCCTATCTGTGTCTGGTGTTTTCCCTGCACATTGATTCAGAAATTTTTAATTGCTTCTGTGCTAAAAATTGCTTCTGATCTTCCTCCCCTAGTTGAGGTAGTATGAGTTTCCTCAAATAGAATGCCATTTCCCAGTGGTTAACTTCAACTTCACTGTATTCTTCATACAAAGTGCCAGAATAGCAATACAATATTTTTATTATTTATCTGGAACAGTCATTTTCTTACCCCTTTGTGAGGCCTTTATTTCTGAACAAGAGACATAGTCACTCTAGGACTGAGTCAAAGAAGAGATAATACACTAGTTTTGCATTACACTCATTTATGTCATCCATGTAGCCATTCATTTCTTCTCTTTCTACTTCATTTTGTCTTACTATATATCAATATAATCTTGCTTCAACATTTTTCTTGTATATCTTTTTTTTTTTGGACTGCTTATAAATATCTCACTTGGTTGTTATCCTGTATTTCTATTGTTTTTATTGCAACTACTTTGCACATATTAAATTTACACATATCCCATTTCAAATGTACATTCTCAGCATTAAACTCAAATGCTGGGATATTTTCTAAAATAATTTGGTGTACCCATTCTAATTTTTTTTTTCATGAAATATGTAGAAAAATGCATAGGAAATGCTTCTTTAAGTATTTTTCCTAGACTGTATTGCAGCACAACCTGACATCATTATTGGATAAGTAGTGATATTACAGGTTAAGCTAGCATGCTCCATTGTGACATAGGACATGTCTAGCTTCACTAATGTATTGTGTTGACCTGAAAAACAAATGTAAATTTTGATCTGGTTTCCTGAATCAACATAATATCCAAAAGACCAAGCATATGCAAATAAGTTTCAAGAAACATTCATTCTCTCTTTGTAGCTGTACTTCTTGGCCTTTATGGTACATCTACATCAGCACCTGTTACATTCTAATCCCCTGCTAGAATTAAGAGACCCTCATGAAACTGTATAATCTCACAGAGTACTATTTAATTCCCATCATGGTCATTTTTGGTCAAAGGTATACAGATGCAAGTGTGATTCTTATTCCTTGCTACATTCCTACTATTAATATATATCTCCAAGTTGGTCTTTTTTCTCTTATATTATCAAGTTTAGTCTTTTCTTTCAAGATATTAATACTCCTCTTTTTCTCTTCCAGTCTCTACACAATAACCTACTTTCCCACTTTCCTTAATTACATGTCATAGTTAGTCTTGTATAAATGAGTCTCCTGTAAAAACTCCCTATGATTATTGTTCTTTAATATAAATGCTAATACCTGCTTCAATGTCCTTGCATCATTAAACCCATCAATGTTCTAAGGCAAACTATTTAATGTCACTGCCTGCTGCATCTTTGTTTGTGTTTTCTTTTTTGTTTCCCCAATCCATGCTAAGATTCCAGATGGGAATTTCTAACAAAAGCCTTACATATTAAATCCATGGCCATGACTGTCTCTTCCATAACCTCTTGTTGGGAGCTGCTCCTTTAAATGGCTCAAATATAGTTCATCAAGTCCAAAAAAATGAAATATAACACCTATATCCCTTTGTCAATAGCAACCGATTAAAACTACATAGAAATTTTAAATTAAATCTCACCAGCTTTGTGAGCATATGAAATTCAAAGTCAGTCATGGTTGTTAGGCATTATTCCTACAATTTCAGCCTATTCTGAACAAGAAGTATTTATCATTACAAAAATCTCCAAAAAAGGATAATTCATTTTCCAAAGCCACTAGTTTTTGTACTATTTATAAATATCTTATGTTTTTATATTCTTAGTCTTACATCTTCTGTCATACTGTGTTTAATTATCATGCATTTGTGCATCCTTAAGCCCTGTGCCTTTTTCCTTTCAATGTCCACAATCTCCTTGTAACTCACTTCTCAGAATAATAGCCTCATTTCTTATTAGCCCTTCCTGTACCTATCTCCAATTCATGAGGTAGACTAGCAGGGAGAATATGGTTAGATAACACTTCAGGGATGTCAGTATCATTTAGTTTTTTTAAATATTTTAATCACTCAGCTTATTGTAAACTCCCAGACACTGTGCTTTCACAAGTTACTTAATAAAATAATTTCAATATTTGTCTAGCAAAGACTGAGGCTCTACTATCTGAGTTTTAAAATTGTGTGATCAGGCTTGCTTCAAAGGAAATCCCTAACTAATTCACTGCCTTTTCCTGATGGAACCTCTCCCTTCCCATATCAAAGGTTTGAGCCCTCTCATTGGCTTTGTATACAATTCACTCAATAATACCTTAGCATTTTAATTAACATATTGAACCACATTCATCAACAAACCCTAGAACATACCAGGAAGAGCAAAGGCGCCAATAGATTAATTAATATAGTTTTGAAAATTCCATTTTCACTTATTTTGCCTGTAGCTATAGCTACTCTGTCTTCTCCTATCTATATTCTATCCCTCGTAATGAGGCTGCCTATAGTACCTCTTCTACTAATGTTTACTAACCAAATGAGAGAAAAACAAATTGTAAAAACCCTGCAACCTCAGTAATATTCTTACAACATTTGTTACATTTAACACAATTTTTTAGTTAAATGAATGGATTTAATATGACATAGGCAATCTTACAATTATCTAAATGAAAAACAAACAACACTGACACCACTTTAGTTGAAAACATTATACATCACAGACACCATTGAAACAACTGTAGTTGCAGACAATACACATCACTTATAATCTATCCAGTCATTGTCAGTTAAGCATTGTATGTCTCATTCAAATCTTGCCTCTTAAACCTTGTTTCTTCTCTGCATATATTGTTCCCACAATTCCCATTTTTCCTATGTAGTTTGTTCCATCTCTTTTCTAAATATCTCAATTCCAGTTGTTTTATCTATGTTACTATACTCACTACTTCCAGTAAAGTTGGACTAGACTTGGATTTCCATCTTCTAGTAATTGCTTTTTTAGGCAGCCACCATAATTACACTCAGCAAGGCTTTACTATGTCTAGGCAATTCCAATTCTGCATCATAGCTCAAAAAAATAATCATCTGCCTAGTCAATCCAATCCACTCACCAAACATCTTCGCCAGATCAGTTCACAGCGAATCCCTAAAGTCTGCCAGCTCATTACACTCCCAAAAAATATGTTCTCAGCTATCTCTTTCTTGCTCATCACACCTCCAACATTTGCTATCCACCTGAGGAAAAATTCTTTGGAGTCTACTTGGGGTATAAAAATACATATGTAAACACTTCCAGGCAAAGGTCCTAAATCTAATAGACCTTATTATGTATATGGGAGATATACATATATCCCCATTGTCTCTTTGTGAACTGCTTATCCAGTCTCTCTTCCCAATCTTTTTAAGATCCTCTGATTGATTCTTATAATTATCATGCAATATTTTTATGCTCTACTAATTATTCCCTTTTTAATGGCAGTTTCTGTTCTAGATTCTATTAAAAAGTCTACCAGTGCTTGTTTTTCATTTAGGAACCCCTATTTCTTCCTCTTTGCCTATAATCTGATATAAGTCCTTGATAGAGAAGTCAATCTCTAACCTGCAGTCCAAATAAATTCTTGGCTTCTTCCCATTCTATTACATTTCCTTTCTAGTTATTTGCTCCTGATACCTTGGTTTCTTTGCCAGTGTTCTCCAATAAAGTCCAACCCCCTCTTGCCTATTATCTGTATCCCTAACCACAGTCATCCCTAGCAGCAGAATATTTTCTCTATTCTTGTGCTGGTTCAGTTCTTAGAATACTCCTTGCTATTTTATGAATATAAGACTCAGTATGATTTTTGCTGTTCTCCTTAAGAGTCTGCATCCAAATTCCCAATCTCTCCTTATTTCTTGAGCTTCTCCCCTATATCATCATCATTCCTTTCTACTTTGAATTATAGATTTCTGCTTGTGCTATGTATAAGAGCATTAACTGTGTTGTTCTAAAATACCCCCTGAAATTGGGTAATCCTAGTCCACCTTGTTCTATTGGAAAAATCAGCTTATCCCAGTTAACCCTTGCTGTCTTTCCTTCCCAGATAAAATCATTCAACTCTTTTTTAATTGCTATCCACAGCTTCTCCTCTGTTTTTTTAAAAATATGCCTGGCCTGTGCATCAGACTAAAGGCACTAAAAACCTTCTAGCTTCTAAACTCCCATAGGAATACCATCTATTCCTGGGGACTCTCCTGTAGACTGGTTATACATAAGCCATTTTTATCTCATCTCTTCCTATCCTAACAGTTAGCAATTGAGCCTCATCTACCTCTGACCTTGGCATATTTAATTATTCCATAAACATTTCAATGTGCACCTTTTCTTGATTTCCATATTCCTCTGCTTTATAGAAACTTTCATAAAATTTTCAAAATATTTCTAATACTTCTAAAGGGTCTCTTGTTGTCTTCCTTGTTATAGGCTCCCTAAACTTGATGACAGATGTTTCCACTTTCTGTTGCCTGAGTCGTTGTGCTAAAAGTTTTTGTGCTCTAGAATTATTAGCAAAAAACAGTTGCTTAACAGCAATCTTTCTAAACTCATGCATGTTATCGAGGTAATCCCTTATTTTCTGTTTAGCATTCAGCAGTTGCTCATTTTCTTGTTCTCAGAGATTCACTATATTTTGCAATACTTTAATATTTGTCAGTCTCTCTAAATAATTCTTGTTACTTCTTAATCATATCTCCCTTTCCTTTAATTCCACCCTGGTTTTAAATTCCACTTTAATTTTATCCCACTCCCTAGCTATATTTTTAGAAGAAATTTCTATCTTCTCTAGTAGCTCCTGAATTAATTTCAAAACCCATTCCGTAAAATCCTTTCTTTTCAGCTGATAGGTGGGAAAGCCCCAGTGTCTCATTTTTATTTCACTGCCTTCCATTTTTATTTTAGTTATTATTGGTGCATGATCTGAAATAGTTATTGGGTGGGTTTCAAGACCTTCAATTAAATGCACATGTTCCTGTGAGATGCAAATACTATCTAGCCTAGCCCAGTTTTTGTATCTTGGAGAATAATATGTAAATTCACTCTGAACTTCTAGTACTGAAATTACATCTTCCATGTCAAACATTTTCATAAATTTCTTGAAAAAATCAACCCTTCTTTGTTATATTTTCCCTTATAGCCCCCCTAGACACATCTTCACTGATGCAAACCAAATTCCAGTATCCACCTATAAGTAATATTCCTTGCTTAAAGCTGATTATTTCACCCAGAATTTTCTTAAAATCCATTATAAGTTTTAGATGGAATGTAAATGCATGCCAGTGTAATCCTCCTCCTCCCTTGCCAGTAGCCTCTTAGTACTATATATCTTCTATTATCCTTTTTCCACTTCTATCACTATTGTAACTCCTCTTGAATCTAATAGAAGTACTCCCCTTTTCCTTTGTCTCAGATAGTCCACAGAATAACCATCTTGAAAACCTTCCTTTATCAAATTCACATATTCAGTTCTTTCCAGGTGTGTCTCCTGTAACATAGCTATTTGGACTCTACATTTTTAATATAGTTCACTACTCTTTCTTTTTTATATTTATCTGTAAGATCATTCAGATTGAAAGACATTACAGAAAGCATCACTTTCGTATATAGTTATTATTACCACCTTTTATGCATAACTGCTTTTTTTCTTAAATGTCTAGTTCCAGCCTTTATGTTACATGCATATACTGTTTGACAGGTTGGTCTTTTATACAGTTGTTTTTTGTCATATCCATTTGAGCCTATGCCACATCTTACATAACTTTTTGTTTTTTGAAAGCCCTCAAACAGAACAGACAACCCCCTCACCCCATAAATCCTATTAACTTAATAATAGCACACACACATCTATGCATATCTTCAAATACTGAAGTTTTTGCTTCCTAATAAGAACTTAGAAAAGTTCTAAGTTGATAGTCACAAAGACAGGCTAGAGTTAACCAAAAAGAAAGGTTAGTCATGCTAAGATGCATGGTACAGCCTGTGCTATAGTAAGTGCTATTTGATTTTGTCTTATTTTATAGCTCTCCCAGCTTAGAAAACAGGTGATTGCTTTCAGTAAACACTTTTTCCAAACCATTTCTCGTTATCAAATTGTCAGATTATCAAACTGTGACATGCAAAACAGACATAAAAATTGTACAAGACGAAAGAGAGAAGATTTGAAAAAAAGAAAAACATCAGCATGTGTTTACAATCCCCATTACAATTAAAAAGCATGCAAAGAAAACCATACACCACAAATACAGTACTATTAAGAAAAGAAATGGTTTATTTACTTACAGTTATCTTTCTTCCCTCTCTTCCCCTCCCCAAAGCATTTTTCTGAACATTAATGATATGAAGTAGGGCATATACTGTAGAGTCCCCCACAAATCCAAGAAATTTTGAATAAGTCCAATATTACCAGATTTTCTTTTTCTGTCATATTTCACAAACATAATTATTGAATAGTAATCCCGCATTGAGCTATTGGTTTTATTGCTGTTCTTCTCCATTGCCCAAATCCTGTCTCTGCTTCATTTCCAATATACTCTTGATTCTTCAGTCAGCTCTCATGCTCCATTCCTTCTCTCCAACCTTTTCTGTTGAAATACTGGAAAAGGTTTCACAGGTACAGTCTCTCTGTGGTTCTTCTTACCAGAAGGACAAGAAACAGACTCTTCCCCTGTCTTACAGCTCACTTTTTGTTTGACAAAGTTTTGTATTTCCTCCTTAATGTGCACTTCATCAAAAATGATTTTTCCCTCCAGGGAAGAATACCTTAAAGACAGCTAGATACAGCAGTTTGAATCTCATACCTGTGTCTCGACATTCCCTGAATAGTGGAATGAATTTCTTCCTCTTCTGCCTGGTGTACAATGAGTAGTCATTCTTCACAAACTCTCTGCTGTCTCCCACTTTTAGTAATGTGTTCTTATGCCACAGTTTTTTTTAGAATCAACTCTTTCTGCTGGTAGGATTGCATCTTTACTATTAAAGTTCTAGGTTGCTTTCTAATAGCAAGGTTTGGAGCATACACGTGATGTGCCCTTTCAACTAACAACTCCTGATGTGGAATACCAGTCCAGTTGCTTATTTGTGCTTTCATAAAATTAATGCAGTCTGTTCCTTCCAGTATCTCTGGTATAGCTGAAAATCTCTAATTCTATTATTTTTTGGAACATCTCTTCCTGAGCAGTCTCATATTCAACCAGCCTTTTCATCATTTCGACCTTTGATTTTTACAGCTTTATCATCTCATCTGAATATTTGCTTAAACCTTCTTCCATTTTTCCAGCCTTTTGTTGTTTGTGTTGATATACTCCATAAGTGTTTTATTTAGTTTAACCAGGTCTGTATACAGTTATCTTATATCTTCCTGTAGGTTATTGGAAGTCATGCTTGAATGTTTCATTGCATTTTGCTGAACAGCTGCAGAACCTACGCCAGCTAGTGTTTCTTCCTCACTTTTTGTAGCTGATGTTTTCCAGGTCTTCTGTATTTCTTTATTCCTGGCATCTAGGCAGTGTACTTACTAGTCAGTTACTGAAATTTACCCATAAAAACAAGTCTATTGGCCTTCTCTGCTGAGTTTCTGTTTTCACACTGGGAGAACTAGAAACAAGCTGTTACTCAGTGTGCAGCCATCTTGGAAAAGCAACTCAAAAGGGTTTTGGTGGAAATCTCTCAACTAATAGGTACTGGAACCGACTGCCCTTCTCATTTGCAGATTTACTGCCACGTGATGAAGTCATAGCCTCTCGAGCTCTTCATGTCTCTTTTTCAAATCCTCAAGAGTTTGTTATGGGTCCAAATATGCCTTGAATTCCAAGTGGTAAAACACCTGAAAATTGCTGGATGCAGGAGTCTGAATTTGATGTTCATGTCTTTTCATTTTTTTTTTGAAGCAGGGGATAAAGATATGTCATTGTATCTGGCCAGAATAATTTTTGTCAACTTAGATCCTTGAGTCTCCCACTTTTAATATCACATCTTTTTTCCCGTAACTGGAACAGAATCTCCTCTTTTAATTTAAATGACTACAACTTTATCAGTACTCATCTCAACAGCATGCTAACTCTTTCTCCTTGTGCAAATATTATATGAGCCCTTTCTAAATTAATTTTATGCATCTGTATATTTGTTCACTGACAGCTAGCTTTTGTTTATCATAAAAAACAATGCATTATTTCCCCTCCACCTTCTCTAAGATCCCAGTAATATACAAATTCTTTCATCTTGATCTGTCTTCCAAAATCACAGTCTTCATATTTATTGCCTTCTCACTTGACTTTGTATGGGATAAAGCCACTATATTTTAATAGATTCCTTTTTGCTGGTCTATATGCTAGAATGATCTCTTGAACCTCTTCTGCTTTATTGATATTAAACTTCTGTGCCATACTTTATTAAGTCAAAATATATTTTCCTGACATACTTGTTTTCCCTAACAACAAAGTAATCTATATTTTTCTTTTCTGCCTTTCAGAGATTAGAGAAGTAATATCATCTATAACCACAATTAAAACATTCTTTAAAATGACATTCCAGTATTACAACCATGTTATAACCCTGGTTTATCATGATCTTTTCATGTTTTTACATAGATTTTTGCATCATTCTAACATGCTGACAGTTATTATTTTGCTTCTAATGTTTATGTTCTTTTGCTACCATTCTAACTCTAAAAATGTTTACTTCTCCTGCTTATTTTAGGAAGTCTTCTTTTTGCTCTGTCCAAATATAGCTTTAGACCTATAACCTATGCGAGAGTTCTGAATGCATATCATGTATTCTGCATCATGAACAGGTAATGTAGTCTAACATGTTGTGTCTTTTGGCTTTTCCTGGTTAGGGGTAGCCACAGTGGAACTCTGGTCCACTAATGATTGGCAGTAGATTTTTACGTGCCTACTTGCCGGGCCTGATGCACAACCTTCAACAAAGGAATGCCCATTCACGCATGTCGCCATACAGAAGACGCTCTAACTGAGAATAAAACAGGGCAACGTCTTACTGTGAGGTGACAACGCTACCACAGCACCACCACCACAATGTAGTCTAACATAAGTTATGAAATTAGATTGTATGCAATATCCACCCCATAAGTATTTTGATACCCAAATGGTACTTAGTATCAAACAATTGATAAGTCATTTGTCTTTTGCTTGAAAATATTTTCAGATGCACATACCTGAAGATCTCTGTCTTCAGGGTAAATTGTCTATGAATCGGAAGTTGTGGACTCAGAAATTAAATTTATTACTGAAGATATATGTAATATCTGCAAGACTGAAAGGTACTGTGTACCATGTCTTTGCATGTCACGGGGAAGAAACCTAGAAATTTTATAATATATTTGAGTTTTGAGAGGAACAAAATGTTCTGATGAGGTAAAAGTGCCAGAATCACTGTCAGTTAAGACATAATCTGCCATATATAGGTCTACTATTTGTTCTGTATGAGGGTACAATGCCCCACTGAATGCACTGATGCTTATACTACTGAATTAAAGAATCAAACCAAAGGCTACAAGTCTGGTCTGTTACATGATTCATCAAAACATAATTGTGTGGTATAAAATTTCATTGAAAAGGCAGCATGTGCTGCAACTAGATTATTTAAATAAGTTGTTTGTGAGTGTGAAGAACAGGGGCATAACTCTTAACTCCCACTCCATCATAACCAAATAATGTGATGGATAAAGCCTGAATTCCACAACTAATATAATATAGTGTAAGATTTAGTTACAGAGCCTAAATCTCCACAGTAGTACATATTATATATGCAAGGGGTGATTGACCTTAAGAGCTTATGGCAAATATACATTATTTACTTGGGTTATGACTGATACTTGTTACATCTAATTGTACTGCAAACTGCAGAAGAGGGTTATAACCACTGACTGCCCAGAATTTCACCTACATCAATCTGAACACAATGCCTTCTAGTGCAATCTTGCCAACAGTAACTGACATTTAATAATTTTCTACATTCAAACTTTCATTTTTTCCTAGGAGGAGCTACAGATACCACCCCAGTTTCCTTTAATCAATGGCACATGTTAACACTAATCAGACCACCAATCTGATACCAAGATCTCAGTTACTAAGCACTCTTTCAGTGGGCCTACCATGTTAAATTATAACAGATGATAGCCAAGCAGATAATAATAGTTACACCAATTCTGTGAGGATACCCTTCACTAATAAAATAAGACATTGGCCACAAGTTTTGCAAATGAGCAACTAAAGATCTTTACTTTTAAAAAGAACAAATTGCACATATAAGACAATATTGCAGTTCCATGCGGAAAATAAAATAAAATATCTCATATAGATATACTGATGAAAGTAAAAAATCTAACTGTGTCTGTTGCTGGTACTTTCTGCTACAAACTGCAGCTGACAATAGTCTCAAAATGAAAATACAGCCCATCACATCATGAAATTATTGGTTTAATCGTGCACAAGGTAGAATATCTCAAGTTCAAATAATAATCCTAGGCAATCAGAAAGAAAAGGACAGCAGCAGTTTTTCCTCATCGTGTTTCTCAAATATTAGAGAGTATTTCCAAGTCCAAATTTATGGTCCCAGACATAGAGAAAGAAAAGGAAAGCAACATCTCTGGTTCAGTTCAGTCCAGAAGGTAGAGCTCAAACACAAATAGAAATTATGAATCCTACATGTCTAATGAAATACACACCTATTTAACCTTTTCAGTTCAAGAAAATGTATATAATCTGACAGTAGGCGTACTTTGTTTTGAGAATTCACAGGAAGTAAAAGTATGCAAAATGAAAGTATAGCAAAGACATGAAAATAAAGTAAGTTGAAGAGTTTCTTAAAATTAATAATGGAAGTATGATGTTTAGAATAGACACTAGTACAGAGAGTAACATGATGTCTGCTCAAATATTTGAAGTGGACAATCTGAAAGGCACTGAATGAAACATTCTTTACATATTCTGGCATTCATGCAAATAGATGTGTATGTGTGTGTGTGTGTGTGTGTGTGTGTGTGTGTGTGTGTGTGTGTGTGTGTGTGTGTGTGTGTGTGTTCGTTCCATTCTGGATAGTTGAAATCAAAGATACCCATGTGATTTTGGAATTCTTAACTTGCCAGATGCTTGACATTGCAAAAATGAATGCATGTTGTAAACATGATTTGTTTAAAGAGAAAATGTATATTTATTACCTTGGATTGTTTACCAGGTGTTATCATATTCTGATAAATCTTATGCTGTTCCATGTAGAACATGTTCCAAGGAAAGTTCCAGAAGCTTTGCAGAATACATATAAAAAGGGGTTAAACTATATGGTGCGAAAAAAAAAAAAAACAGGCTTAGACTACTGAATGGAATAGGACTGTGGTTAATGCTGTGAAGCCTAAAAAAGTCTATATTTGTATATATCCACTAGATTTTAATAAGATTATAAAATCAGAACATTATCTGCTTTGTGCAATGGAAGAAGTGGTGTCTTCCATGCTAGGAGCAAAATGTTTTTTATGCTTGATGCAAACTATTGCAAATAAAACTTGACCTAAAAATTCAAGCAGTACACCTTTAATTTATCTGTTGGAAGGTAGACATATTTTGAGAATGCTGTATATCATATCAGCAACATCTGAAGAGTTATTGCACAGGTTGTCAAGATGCATGATAGTAAATCAATTATTACTTATTTGTTTGCTTGTTTATATATTTATTTATTTTGTTGTATTCTATTTATTGTTTAAAAGGTTTTCTCTATAGGAAGTATGCCCATTTTCAGGGAAGACATAGAGTGGAAGCCCTCAGTTACACCATAATGAAAACGAGGAACAAATTTTGCACAGGGTTTTAAAGGAGGTAATTTTTCAGTGTCTTTAATTTGAGGTGGGTTCCGGTTCTAGGTCTTGGATAAACAGGCACTGATCGCACTGTCTCTGTCAACACTGTTATTATTTATTTATTTTTTACAGATGATAGTTCCTGAGTGGCAAATCTTAGTTCCCCTTTTACGTATACCAGGAACGAACAGGGGTTGTTCATGGCACTGGCTGCAGGGCTACAGCCTCCATCATTAAAAAAAAGCCAGTTTCAAATAAAAATTAAGAAAGTAAAAGTAATAGCAATTTTCTGCTGTTCCTGGTACTCAGAATGCCACAGTCCTGAGACACTCCAGATACTTAGAAAAAGGAGAATCAGTTGAAGTCACTTGCTGAGCTGTTTTCAAAATAGCCCAGCATTAGGCTTATTTCACCAATCTGCTTGCAATTTGAGAACCTCAGAAACATTGTTTAACAGAGATATCAGTGGGTTGCTGCATGAAGCAGCAAACAGCCCTTTCTGTTTGTTTAGGCTGCTTCAGGTGACTGAGATATCCTGAGACTGATAGTGAAAGAAGCCAGCATTAAACTTTGTAGTGCAGAAACTCTGGTTCAGGAATAAGGTTTTTTTTCTTTCTTTTCTTTTTTCAAGACACTGCCTGCTACTGCCATCTTGTACAAAAGGTAAGCACTTAATAATTAAGACTGTGCATGTGTGTATGCATGCATATATGTATGTGTGGGGAATAGATAACTTTTAATTGTACCTGATTTTGAAGAATGTCTCTGATTTAACACTGGAATGTGCCACCCACCCTCCATTTTTCTCTTGCATTCTTCATTCTCTTCTTATTTTGGTTATATAACTTTCTTATGTTTTTGGATTTTACCACTCTTGGTCTAAATGATGGGTTGTGTGGTGGATTTTTATCATATATAGAGTATTTTTTTTAATTTTTAAAATATGGGAGCATTCTGCATCCTTTGCCATGCTTTGCAAACATGCTTAAGTCTGGATAGGTGCTTGCATGAGCTCTGAAGTTTAGCTATATAATGCAGGTTGTATCTGCTACCCTTTGTCTCTGTCATATTTATTGCTTCAAAATTATTTGCAGTCATAATAGGCGAGACTATCATGCTTGGACCAGTTTTGTGTAGTAGCCATAAAGCATCTGATCCAAGTTTTTGTTTTTTTCTCCTTTCAGGAAAAACAGTACTGAAAGTTCACTTGTGGCATAGTGCAAATGGAGACACCTTTTGAGTTGGGGTTTGTTGTCTCCTGAAGTAACTTCACAAATCGTGAAAGGCTGGATAGTGATGAAATGATTATGTATCAAATAGAGTTTTTTTGTCATTTAACTCCTTTATGCATGCTATAGTCTAGGTAGTTCCATTTTGGGCAGCTTTGCTTGTTTTTGTTAACATGTGTAATTTAATCCTTAAAGGTTTGCAAGCTCTACTTAGTTGCACATAGGAAGTCAAATCAGACTTTCTTGCTACAGTTTATTTTTTCTCTCAAAATACAGTCTCTGTAAAAATGGTGGGGTGCAAGTAAGTGGATGCATTATGTTGCATATCAGTTCTGATGACTTGTTTCAACCATCCAGGATGCATCATAAGAATCTATGTGTATGTTGGTGGACAGTGCAATAAACCAAGACTCTTTTCTCTGACAGTGAGAATGCTCTTTCATTTTGTATGCTGTTTGAGGGATGGGCTGACCCAGAAAAATGCACCCATATTTTTTTCTGTTATTCCAGATGCTTTTATTGTTACAGATTTTGTTGATTTGGATGGTTTACAGGTCAAGGGCTACCAGCATTAATATTAGCTTTTCCATGATTCTTCAGCTAAGAGGTTGAATGGTAAGTGTGTGTGTGGGGGCTGCAGTGGCTTTCACATTTTATTATGACAGCAGTGAGCTGAGAGGATAAATTCCTGTGTAGCGATTATTTGTGCATTCATTTATTTACCTGTCAGAACCAGACATCTGAAGTGTGCAGTAGGTGTCTTACAAGTGGTCACAGGTGTGTGTGTGTGTGTGTGTGTGTGTGTGTGTGTGTGTGTGTGTGTGTGTGTGTGTGTGTGTGTGTGTGTGTGTGTGTGTACGTGCGCGAACACATATATAAGAATGTTTGTGTGTGTGTACATATATGTGTGTATGGGTTAAAACAAATGACTGTGACCAGGTGTTATTATTTTTACTTTATTACATTTTGATATCTGAGGTGTTTACAATCAATAAAGTTGGCTTCAATTGCCAGGTACAGGGGTCGTCTGTGGGTGAAAGTGATGGGCACTTTTGCCATTTGTTCAGGTTAAGCAGTTATTGTTTTGTCTTTGCAGTAAGTAGTATTGTGCATTTATGTGAAGCCAGCTGGAATACTGTACTGTGTATGTGTTTAACACAATCAGATATCTTGGGTGTGCACATTCAGTAAAATAGCTTTAACTGATGCATGATGAAAATGACTGCATGTATGATAAGTTGCTGTGTATCTAGAAATAGCAAGTCGCCCTTACTTTTTGTACATCCTATAACAGTATAACATTAGCAGTGTACTCAACAAATGGCTATATCATGTGGTGGCCTAGCCAGGAAGTGTGTAATAGCAACTGATCATTACCAGAGTGCCAAATTGAGTAGTGCTGCTACCTGAGGAACAGAGCTTGGTTCTCTCGGTGACTTTTTTGCTGTTATTCCTTTTGTGTAAGATCTACACGCACACCATGTTTCTTTGTGGGTGTGACCATGTGCTTTGGTTTCTTCTCTCAGACCCTCAAATGTATAATAAATGTCTCTGGCCATTTGTGCTTTTACTTTCATCCCGTATAGCACAATCCAGAAAACTTAAACCAGAGGGGTACACATCAGGTAACAATTTTATTGAACTGTAGGAAAATATCCACAATTCCCAGATGAAATTTATATATCCTTGCAAATATCTGTCTTTTGCTACCTTTGTATTTTGTTAGCTTTGAATATTAGATTTTAGAAACAGCATATTTTTCCCTCAAAGAAAAAAAATAAGACTAAATTTCTTTCCATACTCATGATTTGTTGTTTAGGCCATCATTAGATAAAAAAATTGTAAAACAAAGCACAAATATTTACCTAACAGAACCTAGGACTCAATGACTTAATATAGTCACTGCCTCCAAACTTATTGCTGTTGAGTTTTAACCAGTTAAAATTGTTAAAGCATGTAAGGGGAGCTAAAATTACTTCAAAGAGTGAAACAAACAAAAAAAGTAGTATGTCTGGATGGTGTGGGGCCAGGATGGGAAGAAAGCAGGGATGGGACACTGGACACTGGGAAGGTATGTGGAAACATATTGTGCAATGGGAGGGGGGCCATTGAGCCATTTGTCTAGGGCTCCATTTCATCTGAGACTGGCCTTGTTGATTGCTGTTAGACATCTGAGGTTTATATAGTGAGTACATATTGAAGCAATCTATAGATGAAAATGAATGAAACCAATCTGTTGTTTAATCACAGATAGTCATTGACCTACTGTAATAGAGTCCCACCCCAATTCTAGTTAGCTCCACCCAATATGTTGCTTTTTGCAGCCCCTTTGCTTTAAAGTCACCAGCCAGCACTGTCCAGGAAATCAGTTTTGAAATTGTGAGGTAGTTTCTTGCACTGTTTTTCAGGTTTCCCGTTGCTACAGGTCTGTGCAGTATTTTATTAAGCCGCAGTCTCAGCATGTTGTTCTTTGTGGGCATGAGTGTGGGGCCTACATGATAGAGAACAGTGATGCTGATGTGAGTTTTAGATGATAACTTATGGTTAATAGTGGCTCCAATGCATTTCCAGTTCTGCACTGCCTCTATGACATGATAATGTGTCCTGATGGGCTTCATGGATTTGAGTACTACTCCTTGAAGAGGATTATTTTATTTTATTTTATTTTTTTGTATTGTTTTTTGTTTTTCTCATTGAGTATGAGGTTGTTCTGGATTATTCAGTTTTGGAGAATATTTATAGATGCTTGTATTTCAAAAACAAGCTTTGTTACATTGATACCACTATGGACCTGAGTAGAGATGTCAGTGTACTGCAGTAATGTGATGTTGTTTGTATATTAAGTATGGAATTTGTAAAAATGGAGAATAGTCATTGTCTCAGATCTGACCCCCTAGTGTAAGCCAGTGTCTATGACATAAGAGGAGGATAGTATGTTTTGCCAGGTTACTGTTTGGGTTCTGTGTTGAATAAAGGAAGAATTTGGGCCAGTTTAGTGCAGTGTTGGTGAACTTAAGTTTATAAAGTAGGTGTTGGTGATGTATGACACCAAAGGTTTTAGAAAAGTCTAAGAATATAGCAGCTATTGGTAGTCCATTGCTGCAGTTGGCTGCAACTAGGCCAACAAGTGTCAGGAGGGCTGTCATGTCCTGTTCTGAATCCATGTTGAATACGTGTTATAAGCTTATTTTCAGTCATAAAGGCCATTCATCGATTGGGACAAAACAAATCCAAGGTAGAAGGTCACGAGCAGCAACTGTTTTGTCTGGTAAACCACTTACAATTACTTCATATTTTGCTATATTTATCTATAGGGTTGTTTTTATTAGGTAGCACTCTTTGGATTGTTTTATTAGGTAGATAACTGCAAATAAAACTATGCTTTGCTGATTTTTTGTTCTGCTCTGAAGAAATACTGAATGTGCTTCCTTGATATTTTGTTATATCCACTCTTAGGATTGCCTTGTTAGGTAGCACACTGAGCTGTTTAGAGTGGTATGAAACTGTAGCCTGCTGCTCTGCTGTGTTTATATTGGCTTTGGTCTGAAAGTTCTTCAAATAACTCATTCCCCATAATGCTAAGCAAGATCTACCAGTCAGAGCTGTGACTAACTTACATTGCTACTCTGCTTTATGTTATAACTGGTGTAGGTCCAATAAGTCTATAAATGTCACATTTTCTACTGCGGACTCAGTGCCTGTAATATCATTGGGTTTGACTGCATGCCAACTTTTCATATATTGTAGTCCACTCTCACCTTAAAGTCTGGCTCCGCTAGAAAGAGCCACTATCTGTAGTCCTGTTTCACATTGGACCTCCAGATTGAGTTTCAGGCTCAGATACTTCAGTCTGGGACCATGTGTGCTTATAAAGACAAAGACCCAAGCAATTCCCATCCACTCTATCTTAACCGGCGTACAGCTGCAACTAGTTGAAACGTGGCACCTCTGACCTCCGCTGCACTTTGCAACAAGCTTCCCAGGCCTGCCTAGCTCACTTACGTAAGTACGCCAAACATCCTAGGGCTTTTGCTACTCTCCCCAGTAATTAGAGGCCAAACCTAGCTGCCTTCCAGCAGCTTCTCCTTAGTTCCCTATCTCAGCATTACTCCTTGTGTGATGGCTGGGTCACAAATAACTTTGTAGCGTTCTGCTATTGCACACTTTGAAACCTGTGTGCTGTAATAACCTGTGGTGTTTTTCTAAAACCCTGTACTTGCATCTGGGAATGAAGTTGATGAGTAAATGTCACGGAATGTACTGTTCTAACTCTTCATGGCTACCTAAAACCACAATACTGACCCTTTTTATCTTCTAATTAGTTACCTAGCACACTGCTTGCCAGGACTGTGTTCAGCCCACTAGAACTGCCTATACCATTCCCAATACACTCTAACTTCTATTTAACCTGTTTCTTAAACAGAACTAGTCTTGATTTAGTACACCTGTTTACACTGTTATTGTATTTGCTGTTTAGCCTTCCTGTGCTCAAGCAGAGTTTGTTGTTTAACCTGTTTTTAGCTGACACAGATTTGACTTGCTATACTTGTATGCCTTTCTTTGCTGCTGCTTTTTTGCCTTAATGCCTTCTCCTACCTTGCTAACAGTCTCATGTGCCTCCTTCCTCTATATCTGCTACAATCCCTCCTTCTCTCCACTTGCTTCACTACCTACCTTTGCTGTATGCTTTCTAACCCATAGGAGCATCTAAACCCTTTACACCTATTTGTTCCAATCTCTCTTTCTCATCTCAGCCCTCACTGCCTATGTCAACATTTAAAATCTACTCCACCTGCATACTCCAAGTGACACTCTCTTCTCTACCTACTATTATTTATCTCTTTTTTCTTAGGTTGGAACCCTTATCAATCTGTCTGCACTACACAGAGCTCTAGTATCCTACTCAACCACCTGATCTACTGACTTCACCTGGCCGAAACAACCCTCCCAGCAACAGTTAATCTCTCTAACTTGTATGTTAACTCAATTTACTTTGTACCCGTTATTAATAACAAATCAAGGATCCTGTTCATTATTGAGTCTGACGACTGCATTATATTTCACTCTACCCCTTGGCCTAGCCTCCACACTCTCTCCTTCTCCTCTCTTCCTAGCTCTTCTTAACATTCCTTTGCCACCTTAGGTCACCCAATCTATTACTGCTTTACTTCATAGGATTCTCTGTACTATTCTCCTATTCTCCTCACAAGTTTCCTCAGTCTTCCCCACTACTAAACTGCTGACTTCTCTCCTCTGCCATTGCTATCATACTTAGGAACAATTACTAAACTTACTGCTCTGGGCTTCACTGATTACCGTTCTTGCACAGGGACGAGTCATGGCCCAATCCACACTGTTCCCCTACCCTACCCCAATTCCCACCAACCCCTGTATCAATTTCCTTTATAACTATCTTGAGTTACCACACACATTTCCCAGTCCCTCAACCATCTGCTTTCACCAATCAGACTCTACCCCTCCTCCCGCTGCCCCCTCCATCTACCACACTCTATCTCACACCACCTACTCACATTCTTTAATTGCTTCCCCTCCCCCATTTACTACCTCACATCTTCCTCCTGTCACTTACACTACACCCTCCCCCTCTTACTCCATTTATCACCATGTTTCTCCTACATCTTGCATCCTTTCTCATTCTCATGCTGTCCTACCTCACTTATCATATTCAACTGAATCTTCATCCCATCTCTCCCACAGCCATATATATATAACAGGCACCTTCACTTAATACTCCTCTTCTCCCATATCACCCACCGGCTTCTCCTATAGTGAACACACCCTCCCCAAAATCTCACTCCTTCCATAAAACAGTTTACAGCATAAAACAAACTGAAATTCCTAACTCTTCACCCTATTTCATCACTCTCACACCATTTCAGCAACACATTTCAACTCTCAGGAGACATTCACCCTTACCCAGACCCCCACAACATCTTCTCTACTCCCAACAACTCTACTCAAACACCCCAGCAAGTTCCAATCTCTACTCCTAAACAACTCTCCTTTTACCCCATCAACATCCACAGTATACTCAGCAAGACTATTTAATTCCACTCTTGGATATCTCAGTACTCCCCCAACATAATCTCTCTCTCAGAAACCTGGCTAAAACCACACAATGCAGACAATGAATTTCTCCCCCCTGGCTATAACATCTTATGCCTTGACAGGACACATACAAAGGTGGAGGCATTGCCATTATGTACTCTGACCATCTTACTGTATCGCCCCTATCCAACCCCCCTCCCTTTTTCTCCCAGCAGAGCTCATCATTGCTAATTGCAAACTCAATAATCACAAAACTATAACTATAGCAGCCATCTATATACTGCCAGGTGACAACATACCCTTACTAGAGCAAATCCTTCACTGGATGGCTCACACAATTTCCAATAAAACTATCATACTAAATGACATTAATATTAACTGACTTGCCCTTGACTCTGACTCCTCTTCCAACAGTATAAACCTTTATGGCTATACTCAGCTAATCTCCTCTTCCACTTTTCTTCATAAATGTACAAACTCCAGCTCCATCCTGGACTGGATTCTTTTCTCTCATTCTAACCTTTATCACAACCCCAAATCCCTGCCAGATGCTGTCAGTGATCACTTTCCAATATGAATCCTAAGATTCTCTCCCCCTTTCAATAGACCCCACAAATTCAAAGAATGCCCAAAGTTAACTAACTTTAACCCTGAGACTTTCAATAACTATCTCTCCCTTATCAGTTGATCCTTCCTCATTGACCTCTGTCTTGATGATGTTGTAGACCAATTTAAGTCCATCTTCCTAAACACTCTCAACTCCCTAGCCCCTCCCAGAACTATCAGAGTCAAATCACACTGCTAACCCTGGCTCACCAAAGTGAACCGGTCTATCATGAAAAATAGAGATTCCGCTTGGAAACTCTGGTAAAAAAAAACAAATCTCTAGTACACTACCAAAAATATAGAGAACTATGTAACCTGGCCAAAAAGCACATAAACATTGATAAAAGAAACTTCTACCACATACCCCTAACCACACAACCTAGAAATCCCCAAAACATCTGGCACACTATCAACCAAATTCTCCACCCCAGAAACCCATCTACACCAAACCCCTGTCCTAACAACTCACCCCAAAAACTGCTACTATCTTTAATACATACTTTACAGATACCATATCTAAACTCATGCCTACTTCCAACCCTACCAATCCCTCATCTCCCAGCACATACTCACAACAAAAGTCCCCAGTATCACTAAGGCCCATTCCCACTAACTACATTAAAAAGTTTCTTTCTAAACTTAAAATGTGGTCCCCATCTGCTGACAACCTATCTTCGCTCTTCCTAAAAACAGCTGCCAACTCCATTGCATACCCTGTTTCTTTCCTCATTAATCACTCAATCCATGAATCCACCATTCCAATTCTTTGGAAAAAATTCCACACTATACCTATTCACAAAGGCAGTAACTCTGTAGAACTCTCTAACTATCGCCCAATTGTGATAATCTCTCCACTCTCCAAAATCCTGGAGCACTGCATCCATAAACAAATCATGTCTTATCTCATCCAAAATAACCTCATCACCCCTATCCAGCATGGCGTTTACCCCCAACACAGCACCACTACTGCTCTCATCTCCTTTACAAACTATATCTCCCTAGCGAGAGACAATAATAAATTAGTGTCCTGTCCCTTCTTAGATCTCTCCAAAGCCTTTGACACTGTCTCTCATCCCGCCCTCATTTCTAAACTAACTCAACTAAACCTTTCCCCCACAATCATTTCCTGGTTTACCAGCTACATCACTAACAGACAACAATCAGTCAAATGGCTCTCAGCCCTATCTCCCTCTCTCCCCATAAAAATGGCTGTCCCACAAGGCTCCATCTTAGGCCCCCTTCATTTTAACATATTTACTAATCAATTCCCCACATCCTGTCCTCAGTCATCCCTCATACAGTATGCAGATGATTCCACCATCATCACAACTACTGGCAACCTGTCCAATCTGCTTTTGCTTACTCAAACCTCCTTTAACCTCACTGAAACTTGGCTAGCTGACCACCATCTTATACTTAACCCAAAAAAGACTAAACTCCTTCTATTCTTACCAAAATCTCTCCACCATCTTAAATCCTTTTTCACTATCACTTCCCTAAACAACACCTGCATCTCTACTGAACCTCACACAAAGCTACTTGGTGTAATCATTAATGACCAACTTAAATTCAATCTCCACATACATAACTGTATAAAGAAAACCCACCAAAAGCTCAGTATACTTTACAGAAACCAAAGGTTCCTTACCCCTAACTCCAGAATTTCACTTAACAAGGCTTATCTCCTTCCTAACCTCCTGTACTGCTCTCAGGTCTTTACTAACTTCCAGTCCTGCCATCTATCTAAACTAGAAACTGTATATAAAAAAGTAGCCAGATTTGCAGCTAACATGCCACCCAAATCTCATCACTGTCTTCCTCTCCAGTATCTCAGCTGGCTAGAATTTCCTAACCAACTCAACTATTCTCAACTTCTCATAACCCATACCATCCTAAATAAGCCCTCCTCCTGCCCCAGCATATCATCTCTGGTCTCCCTCTGCAGACCTATTTGCCTCCTCAGAAGCTCAGACCAATGCCTCCTACAGATTCCTAAACCAAAAACATCACTAGGACAAAACTTTTACTGCTGTCTTCCAGCTCTCTCTTGGAATAAACTTCCCATGACCCTCAGAAATATCACCCATGCACAAGAGTTTAAGACAGCTCTCAGACATTATCTATGTAGCACCAAGAGATGTCACTGTAACCACCCCACATAAAACTTTCCTTTCCCACCCTCATTTCCTCCCTTTCTATTCCCCCACCCTTTCATTCCTCTTTTAACTCATCTTCCCACTTACATCCAAACTTCTCGAACTCTCTCTGAATTTTAACAACTTTCTACTACCCCCCTCATCACCCCTCCAAACTCTGCCCCAGTAATTTTATACTCATCTTCCTTTTCCCTTCTCTTTCTCTCTTTTTTCAAACTAGTCAAACTAACCACTAAGTCCCTCTTACCACCACTAACTCATTCATCTGCATCTTTGCTACCTTGCTCTTGACCAGATGCTCCTCATTACCCACTTCCAATTTTAATTCTCATCCTCAATATCTATTCTCATCTCACAATTGACTAAGAATGAACCTCTGTTTAATGAGCATATCATTGTATCTGTATTCAAATATGTTATTCTGTACCTTGAACATCTTGTCTGCACAATTTTTATTTTATTTTTATGTGGTACTATTTGTTTGGCAAACTGTCTATATTTACTTGTGTAATGGAAATGTTTGACCTGGATTATTACGTCCACTGACTCTAGCTTTTATATAACTGTTATATAAGTTTGTGTAAAATTTACTTTGGGCCTCCACTGAAAATGGGGACAAACTCAAATGGAGTAACCTGATCAACTAATACCAAATAAATAAATAAATAAAACCAAAACAAAAGAAATTACATATATATATATATATATATATATATATATATATATATATATATACATTAAGCACTTTTGTTCCTTATTGGAACTTCATCAGAATATAAAAACAGTTAAGTTACAAAACTTTTAGGGTCCTTATCAAATGATAGAAAACTCATTTGATGGAAAATCATTTGGCTGAAACCAAAACATAGAAAGCTCAAAACACTGAAAACTCATTTGACTGAAACTCAAAACACTGAAAATGCTATATGCCCTTTTCCCCATGGTAGTGGGATCGTGGAGTTAGTATATATAGTTAGGAGGGGGTGGGGGTGTAGCCCCCACATACGTCATACATTTTAAACCCTATACATGGATACTTATAACTGCAATGAATAACTGTTTGGAGAAAACAATATTTACATAAACTATGTGGGGGGCAACGCCCCTCCCACACCCCCCTTACTACATATACTAACTCCAGGATCGCACTACTGTGGGGAAAAGGGCATATAGCATTTTCAGTGTTTTGAGTTTCAGTCAAATGAGTTTTCAGTGTTTTGATCTTTCTATCTTATGGTGTCATTGAAATGAGTTTCTATCAAATGAGCCTTCTATCATTTGATAGGGACCTAAACTTTTATACACACATCCATGAGCAATGACAACACTTCTTTCTGATGTTTCAAGAGGGAGTGTCTCCAGACATTCCTAGGCAAAGTAGTGTCACAATGCCATCTAGTGTTCGGAAGATTTAAGTGCACGTCATCTTGACAGTGTGTAATCTTTCAAGACAGCTAAAAAACTGTAAACTTTTTGTATCAAACAGATTGTGTTTATTTATATATATATATATATATATATATATATATATATATATATATATATTAGTTTCTGTGAAAAATCATACATAAAAAATAAAAATTACATTAAAATGAGAAATGTGTAGTCTTTTAACCATGAAAAACTTAACTATGTTAAAATCGTATACATAAAAATCGGTCCAAAAAGCCTAGTACCTAAAATAACTCAACATTCGGTGCATGCAATGAGATAATAAAAATATTAAAATCAATTGTAATGGTCAATAGTGGCATTCAATTAAAGAATATATAAAATGTATGTCATACATCATTTCCTTGAAGGAGCTTGAACTGGAGGAAAAAATGTATGTTAAATATAAAGTCCATATAAATAACTTTATTATATAAAAAAGGGTACTTAAAGTGCAAACCCATAGCAAAGAGGCCAAAGAAAAACATTCCATTTATGCTGTGCTGATGATGCCATAAGAAGGCTGAAACATGCATGTCCACAGTTAGTGGGGTTTAGCTTTATTGGCCTGAATTTGTCCATAAATAGACTTAAAACAAAAAAAGTCATGTACATTCACAATTGTCATATAGCTGAAACACCTGATGTCCTTAAAGGGTCATTTGCATATATCTCATGTCGCCTCTAATACAAGAGGTTTAAGGAGTCACACAGTAGAAAGTCTAGCCTTGATAGATTTTTCTTTTAGTTTTTACTGATTGGGTTTTCTATGTGACCCTTTTACTCATTGTTTTAATTAGAAATATTAAGGAATGTTTGCAAAACGTTATGAACAATGTCAGAAATTTCCAGGTTTACATTAATAATACAAAAAAAGGGAATGCAATACTGTTGGGTTTAGGGTGGTGTATATAAGCACAGGGTGTCAGTAAAAAAGTAACATTAAAACATGACAGAGTATGTATAGACATTACAAGATAGAAATGCTTATTTGGTAAAACTGCTATGACTATTAGCTATATTGCATTAATTTCATGAAAAAGTGTGACTTACAGGTGAACAATGGGTACCATCTTATACAAAACATTAAGGCACACTTTTGACACTAATATTGTAAATCTAAAACTAATAGTTTTGTAGTTTAATATTGTTTTGAAATATCTGAGACTGTTATTGCAAAATCAATGCAAAGTAAACATATATCACAAAACAGCAGTAAAATGCCCCCTCATCATATATCCCTGGAAAGCTGTCAAACATCTGAACAATTCTCCCACTGTTATCTTGGCTCTATCTTGCACACTTACAGAGATATAACGATTTGTTTGAACGTAACATTAGTACTTTTTCACATACAAAATATAATTTATCTTCTTACATTTGCGATATAAAAACAGCAACTGCAGATGGACCTTTGATACTAACACCACTGTATAGCCCACTGTCTGCTGAATAGCTTAAATATTTTACATTTTTTGTATCTCATACCACTCATCAGATGCTGCAAATCTTATCAAGTGTGCTTTCAGTAGAGGAGTTAGAGAAAAGCTCTCAGGAATATGTTTCCTGGCTTAAAATACCTCAGAAAGCAAGGAGATGAAAAGGTGAAGATAAGGGTCCACAGTGTGCAAAAGGAAAAAAATATATATAAGTGTTAGACTGCAGACATGCACCTACTTCTAGTAGAATGTAGGAATATTCCCTTGCAAGGTGTTAGTGTTCTACCAGCTCAGTTACTTATGGGTTATAGATCAAATAGTATACCCCCTGCCTCTGCTTTTTAGTTAGCTTGAAAACCAAATTTCAATTCAAGAAAAAAATGAAACAAAACAAATTTTGATGAAAATAAAAAAAAAAAACATTGCTAGGATTAGAGAGCAAGATACCTAACATGTTTGAAAGACAGGAGTAGAGTGAGAATGCAGCAATATTACACAGAGAAGCAGCAAGGCATGATTGTAAAGGAGTGCAATTATCACAGCTCTTTTGACATTCACACTAATGATGAAAGGTTTATAAGAAGAAATTGGAGATAATTTTTTTCAAAACTAATGTACTTCACAATGAATGTACTGAATGCACAGATTGGGTTCATGATACCATCCAGGAAAAGGTTGTCACTGAGGTGTTCAGAAGCCTAAGAAAAGAGGTGTTCCATGGCCCATTTCTAGAAGCAGTCGAATGTGATCAGAAGAGTGTTCACCTGAGTCCAGAACAGCTTGATAAATTGCATGAAAGCTACTTACCTGTCATAGTTTCTAGTACATCTGAATCAGTAGAACAGATTAAACTTTCCCAAAAATGCTAAATTCAGAAGACTGCTTGTAAGCAAGCTGGACTTGGAGATACTCAAGGCACCTTCAAGGAATGAAAAGTAATAATTGTATTTGAACTGCATTTCCTGAATTTGCTGTTATTGTAATTGTGACACCCCTGCACTGGCACAGTAATCAAGGAGCCTCAATCCTCACTACTAACACCAATGGGGGACGTGCACATTGGGAGGATGACAAGTACACACACAGTAAATTAAAATTTCCCTTAAGAGCACACAGAGTTCACAGTCAGTCTGGGGCTAGTTTCTCCCTCTTAATCCAGATCCCCAATAAGACTCCCCACTGGCAGAGCTATAGGGTTAAGATCTCAACCAAGTGGTTAAGCCAAAACCTCCAGAGCCCTCTCTGTCCAGCCAGTGCTTTGTGTCCCTGCCCAAATAGCTCACACACACACACACACACACACACACACACACACACACACACACACACACACACACACACACACACACACACACACACACACACACACACACACACACACACACACACACACACACACATTTTGATATTTCATTTATATACAAATACACAGACACGCCTGTGGAAGGCTGGCACAGGTTCACTAGTTATACCCTCTTCTTCGCAGACTATAAGGTAGTACCAGCTGCCACCAACCACCCTTAATCGGCTACTTTAAGGCCGTTCCCAAAGGGTGACCAATTCTACTGGTAATGTTACTATTATCCAAATGGTAAATGTGTCTAAGACTTTAAGGCTATTTAAGAGTAGCCTGTACAGTATCACAAATACATATGCAAGTACACTAAGAGCTTAAATATCTCTAAACAAACCAGCCACAATTAAAAGGTTTAAATACATTTAATAATAAATAATAAAAACACAAGATAATGCTCAATAACTCAACACAGTGACAACAGAGTTTATAATCACAGGAAATATTTTAAAACAACATTGCAGGATAGACTCGCATAAATCCAGAAAGCATCTAAACTAATCTTACTATATTATTATCTACCTCAAAGAGAAATACTATACCTAAATCTTACTTACAGAGCCAGGCAAATGCAAGTGCTGAATGGATGTTTACAGGTCCAAAGACAAGATACAAAATGTATGACTCACTCTCTGAGATAGTTCTTAAATTACTATCAAACATTTTTGCTGAGTTATCTCAGATTACATCATTCTTGTCACCTCTGCCTTAGGTTCCCAGGCTAATAGGAGCTTAAAATATAACACCTCTGTGTTAAAAATACTTATCTCTAAGAAGTTTTGCCTAGAACTGGAAGTCATAAAACTGTTAAACACTTTTACCTTGAAAACCTGTAATTATTTCTGTTTCCAGACAATGGAAAGAACTTCTAGCTGCAGACATTCTGTCGCCAAGCTGAAAGTGAGAGATACCACAGTCGTAAGCAATTTCAACTTATTTTCTTAGAGTTTTGCAAGTTAACTTTGTATGTTTCAGCTTCTTACTATCAAAACATACATTTGGATAGGCATATAGTTCCTATACATTTCTGTTCTTTTCCAGTAGGGTACACTGTGGTTACATTCTTGAAGCTCAGCACATAACATACAGTTTAACACACACATAACATATAGTTTTCTTACATTTGTAAGACAAGTATAGAGATCATATTACGATTCCCAAATGACAGAATTATTTACAAAATTCCAGCTAGCTGGGTTGGCAGCCTTCACAATAATAGTAAAGTATTTCGCCTTTATATGTGAAACAAATGAAAAAGAGATTTGAAGTGTTTTGGAGTTAATGTTCTAAAAATTGAAATGTTTACTTATAGAAGAATCAATGTCTTGAAATGCAAGATATGACTGCAAAGAAAAAAGTATTTGTTATTCTATATTCAGATTATGCAATAGCAGTGTGGTGGATTAATAGAAAGCTATCTAAGTCACAGTTTCAGGGTCTGGGATTCAAATGTCTAAGTGGAAGTGTGCATGTTCTGCCCCTGTCTGCATGCATTTCTCCAAATAGTCAGGCAGTCCTCCCCACCCCCAACTCATTCTCTTAACGGGTCTGTATTACTTCATCAAAGATGAAATTTCTCGAACCTCTGTTCATCAAACATTATTCAGTGAACATTCCCTTCAGAGAACATTCACATCAGCGAACATTTTATGTGTGTATGTATGTGTAATGTCCATGATTGTGGCTGACAAGGGTCTGAGAAAGTCCAGTTTGTTTACCCAAATGCTACAGCTAGATTAGTAGGCAGACAGATATACAGCTAGATTAGATAGGTAAATATATAGACAGGCAGACAGATAAATTCATCCACGGGAATCACTATGGGAAACACTAACTTTGGAAAGGTAGGATATAATAAATGTGAATAGCTTTACAAGATTTGGCAGCTGTAGTTTATATATGAAATCAGAATGTATGCCATATGTTCTGGCATATTCCAAAATAAATGCTGATGAAGTGATTACAGATAATCAGTGTCCATCTCTTTACCTGGGTCATCCTAATATCCATTTTTTGCATCTAAATCTCCTAAAACATGAACGTTTTCTCTTATCATCTTTATGAGTTTATGTTGATAAACTTCTACGTTGCCCTATTTACAGTATCATTCACCATTTTTTTCTTAGTAACATTAGTAACATTTTGATCTTACCTCCTTTTAATATGAATTTCCTTAACTAAATTTATCAGTTTTCCTCCAAGTCACTGAAGTGTTTCTGCCTTTGATTTTTAAGCATTTTTTCTTTTTCGTCCTAGGCCAGCCTGGTAGGTGACACCGCCTCTCCTCCACTCAACTCATCAAGACCTTTATATTATATCATAATTTCAAGCCACTGACAGGCACAAGCCATAGAGGTATGTCACAGCAGGACATGGGCAAGCTGTACATTCTGTGACACTGGAGGATTTCACTTTTTTGAAACTCTTTTCCTAGCTCATTGCATGCATACAGTGTATCTAGGCAGGCCTTTCATCTCCATCACTTCTATGTGTGCAGTCCTAACAACCTTCCAGGTCTGAGTCAGCTACAGAACCACCTGGCCACCACTAAACAGCAGTGCAGCAGTGCAATTCAATAAAATCCAACTGTCTCCCACTCCCCCTCATGACAGATTTGCCCAGGATTCAGCTGCTACATCCCTTCACCTCAAGTAGACCTCTGACACCAGGGAAGATAGGGGAACCCTGTCTGTTAATGGTGTATGCCTGTCTCATTACTTGCACCCAGAATTCTTTTACCACCTCAGTGATGTCTTTTAATTTTTACTTCTAGTAAATTGGTATCTACTAGTGATAAGTGTATCTTTATCTTTTTGATTTACAAAGGATCCCACAAATAAATACAGCCCTCTTTGTCACTTCATCTGTAGCCCTGTTCTCTTGAATCTCCGTTTCTCTTCTATCCTGCTCTGCTTCATGTGTTTTTAGGAATAATTTTACAAGTCCACCTCCTCAATATGATCGATTAATTGTTGGCTTCTTTGTCTTTTGACCTGGCCACTATTTCCTTACTATTCTCTGCACTCTCCTTGTTAACCACTAGATTAATTTATTCACTTCATCCCTTCTTACTAATGATGGTTTCAGTAAACTCTTTACCTACAGGCTCATTTTCTTTCACTTAGCCAAACATTTCCTCTATTATTCTTTTCTGCTTAATAGATAGCTTTAGTATCCTTTTCTCGACAGATGAGTGTAAAAACTTGTCTACCTCATTTGTGTTGATATGTCAAGGCCTGTTGTGTTAAAGTATTGTTCTTATTATTATCCTTCTCCAATACACCCATGTTTCTTCTCATCAGGTTAGGCAAATATGCCTTCTGTTCTGAATCCCCATTATAGAAATCTAGTTTGATTCTCAATACTTTTATAAGATAATTCTCCTTATGAAGTTATGTGATCATATTTTACTTGTGCCTTGTTTGCACTTTGTAGTACTAGGATACCTCTTTTATTGTAATCACTAGCCTCACATACTTTGCAGCCACACTGGCCCTCCCTACTTATTGCCTGTTTTACTTCTTCTTGTAAAGATCTTTATCCTCAGGACCTGTATATCCCTTTCATGAGCTTACTATAGTATGTTTACCTCCTAAATCTGTCTCTAGTCTTCTAAGATGTCTTTGACCATCTCCCAAGCTAAGCATAATCCATCCCCTTGAAATAAATGTATTTATTTATTTATTGGCATTTGATTACTGGAATAGTCCACTAGGACAGTATGAGCCCATTTTCAGTGGAGGCCTGGGGAGAAAAGCTCCACAATAAACAATTACATAAAGAAATGATTACATGAAGAAATAATCAATTACATAAAGAAAGGATGACATAAAAAAGAAATAATCAATTGCATTATGCAATCATTCACTTCTTCTTTTTCTTTCAGCTGCTCCTGTTAGGGGTCACCACAGAAGATCATCTGTTTCAATTTCTTGACTTCTGCATCTTTCACTCTCACACCAACCAGTTGCATGTCCCCTCTCCCCACATCCATAAACCTTATCTTAGGCCTTCCTCTTTTCTTCTTACCTGGCAACTCCATCCTCTTCCTGTCCTCTCACTGTCACACCAACCAGTTGCATGTCCCCTCTCACCACATCCATAAACCTTATCTTAGGCTTTCCTCTTTTCCTTTTACCTGGCAATTCCATCCTTAGTATCCTTCTCCCAATATAGCTATCATCTGTCCTCAGCACATGTCCAAACCAATGCAGTCTCACCTCGTTGGCTTTGTCACCAAACTGTCCAATCTGAGCTGACACTCTAATATACTCATTTCTAATCCAGTCCATCCTAGTCACACCCAGTGCAAATCTTAACATCTTTAACTCTGCCACTTTCAGCTCTGACTCCTGTCTTTTCGCCAGTGCCACTGTCTCCAACCCATATACTATAGCTGATCTCACCATCATCTTATAGACCTTCCCTTTCACTCTTCCTGGTACCTGCCTATCACAAATCACTCCTGACACTCTTCTCCACCCTCTCTGCACTCTCTTCTTCACCTCTCTTGCACACTCACCATTACTCGGAACTGTTGATCCCAAGTATTTAAATTCATCCCCCTTCACCAACTCTACTCCCTCCCTCCTCACAATTCATCTGTCCTCCATTTCATTCACACACATATATTCTGTCTTAGTCCTGCTGCCCTTCATTCCTCTCCTCTCTAGAGTATATCTCCACCTCTCCAGGATCTCCTCTACCTATTCCCTTCTCTCACTACAAATCACAGTATCACCCGCAAACAACATAGTCCATGAGGACTCCTGTCTGATCTCGTCTGTCAACCTGTCCATCACATTTGCAAAGAAGAAAGGGTTCAGAGCTGATCCTTGATGTAACCCCACCTCCACCTTGAACACATCTGTCACTCCTATACCACTCTTACATACTTCTCTGCCACTCCTGACCTCCTCGTACAGTAGCATAACTCCTGTCTAGGCACCCTGTCATATGCTTTCTCTAAGTCCACAAAGGCACAATGAAACTCCTTCTGACCTTTTCTGTACTTCTCCATCAACATCCTCAGAACAAACATTGTATTTGTAGTGCTCTTTCCTGGCATGAAACCTTACTTCTGCTCACTAATCATCACCTCCTTTCTTAAACTAGCTTTCACAACTCTTCCCCATAACTTCATGCCATTGCTGATCAGTTTTATCCATCTGTAGTTACTACAGCACTGCACATCACCCTTATTCTTAAAAATCAGTCCCAATATACTTTTTCTCCACTCCTCAGGCATCCTCTCACTTTCCATGATTCTGTTAAACAATCTGGTTAAAAACCCCATTGCCATCTCTCCTAAGCACCTCCATGCTTCCACAGGTATGTTATCTGGACCAACAGCCTTTCCATTCTTCATCCTCTTCATAGCTGTCCTTACTTCCTCCTTGTTAATCTGTTTCACTTTCTGATTCACTATCCCCACATCATCCAACCTTCTCTCTCTCTCTCTCTCTCTCTGTCATTCTCTTCATTCATCAGCCCCTCAAAGTACTATTTCCATCTGCTTAACACACTCTCCTCACTCGTGAGTACGTTTCCTTCATTATCCTTTATCACCCTTACTTGCTGCACATCATTCCAAGCTCGGTCCGTCTGTCTAGACAATTGGTACAGGTCCTTTTCTCCCTCCTTAGTGTCCAACCTTTCATACAACTCACCATACAACTTATCCTTAGCCTTCACCACCTCTCCCTTCATCATATGCCTCATCTCCTTGTATTCCTGTCTACTTTCTTCATGTCTCTAACAATCCCACTTCTTCTTCACCAACTTAATCCTCTGTATACTCTCATGTATTCCCTCATTCCACCACCAGGTCTCCTTGTCCTCCTTCCTCTGTCCAGATGTCACACCAAGCACCTTTCTAGCTGTTTCTCTTACCACCTCTGCTGTGGCTGCCCAGCTATCTGGTAGTTCTTTACTGCCACCCAGTGCCTGTCTTAACTCTTCCCTTAATTACACCTTACAGTTATCCTTTTTCAACTTCCACCATTTGATCCTTAACACTGCCCTCACTCTCCTCCTCTTCTTCTTGATAGCCAACTTCATCCTACAGACCACCATCCTATGTTGCCTAATTACGCTTTCCCCTGTCACCACTTTGCAGTCTCCAATATCCTTCAGACTGGCCCTCTTGCATAGGATATAATCCACCTGTGTGCATCTTCCTCCACTCTTGTACATCACCCTATGCTCCTCCCTCTTCTTAAATACATATTCACCACAGCCATGTCCATCCTTTTCACAAAATCCACAACCATCTGACCTTTTGCATTCCTCTCCTTAACATCATACCTACCCATCACCTCCTCATCCCCTGCACTCCCTTCACCAACATACCCATTGAAATCTGCTGCAGTCATCACTCTCTCACCTTTGGGTACACACTCCACAACTTTATCTAACTTGCACAAAAATTTTTCTTTCTCATCCATCGCACACCCAACTTGCAGAGTGTATGCACTAACAACATTTATCATCACACCATCAAATTCCAGCTTCATAAGCATCACTCTATCCAACACTCTTTTCATCTCCAAAACATTCTTCATATATTGTTCCTTCAGGATAAACCCTACCCCATTTCTCCTCCTATACACACAATGGTAGAGCAATTTGATCACCTCAGATACACCTGGCATTACTCCCCTTCCATCTGGTCTCTTGCATGCACAATAAATCAACCTTCCTTCCCTCCATCATATCAGCTATCTCTCTCCCTTTCCCTTTACTAGTCATACTGCCAACATTCAAAGTTCCTACCCTCACTGACACACTCCTAACTTTCCTCTCTCCTCCTGCTTCCAGGCATGCCTTCCCCCTCTTCTTCTCCTTTTCCTTCGGCCAACAGTAGCCCAGTTTCCACCAGCACCCAGTTGGCTAACAGTACTGGGGGCACTTGTTGTTAACCTGGGCCTCAACTGATCCAGTATTGAAATCTGTATTGTTGTCCGCATATTGAGCTGGCAAAAATTTTACACCGGATACCCTTCATAACATAACCCTCCCCATTTAACTGGGTGTGGGACTGGCACAAAGAAATATACAGGTTTGTGCATTCTCCAGTGGCTGAGTTATTAAGCTATCATTCACAAAAACAGAAATGCAACAATATAGAGCACGTCATATTCTAACAATTATCACAGGCTTAAATTACAACATGGATAAGAAGGGTAGTGAAAGGGCTAAGATTATACGTACTACTGCCAAAGGAGAGCCATTGTTATGACACGGTATTATGAGATAATATATTGGGATGAAACAGAAGGATGTATAGGTGGAAAGAGAGAGGCTGTTAGGATTTAAGGGCTAGCAACTTAAAGCATGTGCAGTCCCAAGATGAGGAGAAATATGTATGTAAAGAAGTTTTGAAAGAAGATAAGGTTTGAATAGTTCTAATTGCTAGTGGTAGGGCATTCCAGGCTCTAGCTATGGTATAGGAGAACAGAATTTCACCATCTGGTAGTTTGAGTTTGTGGACCAGCATTAATTGCTGATTTTCTGATCTGAGAGATCTTTTGGGTAGATAGTGGCTAAATTATGAACTAAGGGCAGGACAAAGGAAAGGTCTGTAGATTATTTTATGTGCAGTAGTCAGTTGCAGGTAAGTGAGGTAGTGAGGAAGCTCAAGCCAGTCAAGGGAGAAGAGAGATGTGCAGTGGTGAGTGGAATATTTAGCATTGGTAGCAAAATTGGCAATTTTGTTGTAGTACATCACAAGGTTAGTTTTTAACAAGGACTGGAGGTTTGTGAGTAGAGGGGCACCATAGATTAGAGAGAGGAGTAAGTAAGTGATTGCTAGGGATTGTCTAGTGGAAGAGTTAAGAAAATGCTTGTGCCAATACAGTATACATAGTTTCTAGTGTGCCTTGCTAATATTGTGTTGTATGTGTAAGTCAAATTTTAAATGCTCATCGATTATTACTCCCAGTAATTTGGTGTTAGTAACAACTTCAGTTGTTTTGTTTTGGGACTAGATAGTGAACTGCGTCTTAAGAGAGCTTTCTCCTTTGGGCTAAAGATGAGTAGCTTGGTTTTATTTTGATTAAGTGCCAATTGAATTCTGCAGAACCAGGTTTCAATAGGAGAAAGACCTGCTGAGTGATTTGTTGTAAGAGGGATATGGAATCAGCAGAACATATAAGCATAGAATCATCTGCATATTCAATGAGAGAGGACTGGCTGGATGAAGACTGGAGATTGTTGGTTAAGATGTCAAATAGGGGGGGCCTAGTATGGAGTCTTGGGAGACACCTGTGGGGTTGTGAAGATATGGGGAGATGGAGTTTTGCCATTTAACAGACTGTTGTCTATCTGCTAGGCAGCTCAAGAACCAGTTAATAGTGGAGGAACATACACCAATTTTAGAGAGTTATAGAAGTAATGGATGTGAGCCTGTATCAAAAGCTTTTGATAGGTCTAGGACTAGGGAGGAAATGCATTTGCCTGTGTCAAGAGCTTTGTTTATGGTAACCATGAAAGATATCAAAGCAGTCATAGTGCTGTGACCTGGTCTGAAATCTTACTGTGAAGGAGATGGAATCTGGCTATCAAGAAGAAAGTTTAGAAGTTGTATGTGAATACACCTTTCTAGGAACTTAGAGATAGAGGATAGGATGGCTATGGGATGGAAATTGGAGGTAGAGGTGCCACCTTTATGAAGAGATAAAATGTATTAGATTTTCCAGATTATTGGCACATAGGATTCAGAGATGGATCTGTTAATGAGTATGCTAATGGGATAGGCGATTGCTTCAGCTGCCAATTTTAAATATTCAGTGGCTAGGTTATCGGCTGTGATGGAGGTAGGTTTGAATCTGAGAAGTAATGGTAGCAGTTGATACTGGTTTAAGGTTGAAAGAAACTCACAAAGAGGATTACCGGCCTCAAACAGAACACCCTACGCAGACCGTCTCAAAAAACTCCAGCTTTACTCTGTTGCATATCGCCTATTCAGAGGTGATCTCTGCCTAACATACAAAGCTATGTCAAACCCAAAGCTGTTGGACATGCTCCATATAAAGAAATCCCAATCCCTCCAAGCTACACGCTCTAGGGACCTAACCTTGTCACCACAATAGACAGAATATGCTGGAGGTATAGATTCCTGTCCCAGAGACTTCCCATACTCTGGAACAAACTACCTAGCTATATCAAACAAAGCTCCTCATTAGCACTCTTCAAGAAAAATCTTGATGATTGGATGGGACATAGGAAATTCACCCTGGGGATCACTTCTGTGGCTCTGCTTGACAGGGGTACAAGAAAATAATTTTCTTGGGTGGCAAAAGCCAGGGTACCATTTGGCTAGGCTTATATAGGCCCTAAGGCCAATAGCCTAGTACCTAGCTATGAACCTATGAACCTATGAACATGAAACACACACACCAAAGTAAAAAACCCCTAGGTGGGGGGGGGTTATGCCCTCACACACCCCTTAACTATATATACCAAGTCTGGGATCACACTACAGTGGAGAAAAGGGCATGTTGTGTAAGTGTTTACTTACCCAGGTTAAAATTTGCCATTCAGATATTTAAGCTTTCCTGATTTTCATGTCACGAAAATAAAGTTCAGTTATATGAGGTTAGAGGTTTAGAAATCGACCCATAGATATATATACCTGATATTGTCAAAATTCCACTTCATCGAAGTTTAGAAACATGAGACAACTTTGCCCATGAAAATGGACTTTATTGAATGTTCACATCACCATAGTTTTACTCCGAGAAAAGAGATACTTGGCCACCATGGCAAAATAAACACACCAAAGCATATCAAACCCACCCAAGTGGGAGCTTCATTCCCCACACCCCACACCCCAATTAAATATACCAACTCCAAGATTGCACTATAGTGGGAAAAAGAGCAAATTTCCCTATGGTGGCCAAGTGTCTCCTTTCCCAGAGTAAAACTCCGGCAATGTGAACGTTTGATAAAGTCCATTTTTGGCAAAGTCATCTCATGTTTCTAAAGTTTGATGAAGTAAATTTTGACAATACCAGGTAGACCCATATATGTATGTATGGATCCCCTTTAAAACAGTAAATTACCATAAAGTCGACTTGCAGAACACTGAGAAGAAAACTGCAAAACTTTACATTACTGAATGTTCACATCATCATAGGTTTTCACTATGAAAGGAAGTCGTTGGCCAAGATAGTGAACTTTGCCCTTTTCTCCACTGTAGTGTGATCTCAGAGTTGACATATTTAGTTAGGGGTGTGTAGAGGGTGAAGCTCCCCACTTGGGTGGGTTTTATTTGATTCGGTTTGTTTTTTATTTCCTGTTGACTAAGTGTTTACTTACGCAGTGAAAACTTATGATGATGTGAACGTTCAGTAATGTAAAGTTTCATGAGTTTTGTTTCACTGTTCTGTAAGTCGACGTTATGGTAATTCACTGTTTTAAAGTATATATATATATATATATATATATATATATATATATATATATATATATATATATAGTTTGCTGGCATATCAATTTGTCAACCAGAAAAAAAAACAGTAACTTGATTGAAAACACTTACTGTGTGAGATCACACTAGAGTGGGGATCTGGGAATTTACCCTTTCCCTAGATGATATATATAATTAGCAGAGGGATGTAGGGGGCTAGCCCCTTGAAAAAAAAATGTTTTACTTTTTTATATGTGTGTTTCAGTTGGCTGGTAATTGACCAGTTGTTTTTTACATGAAAATGCATCCATATATATATATATATATATATATATAGAGAGAGAGAGAGAGAGGGGGGGGGTTTAATTCATATGTGAGAAGATGGATTATTGCCTGGTTCATAGATACAAAACAATCAGTTACTGTTCAAGGCAAATTTTCTTTATTTATCCCAGACACAAAAAATAAGAATCGTTGTTTAAGTAAATATGCTGATAATTGTAAAACTTCTTTACAATTGTTTACAATAAAGACTTTGATATAGGCAACTCATATTTGTCTAAAATATCTCATTAGGATGGTATATCAGGACAGTATTTTAGCTAGCTCTTGGTTATTGAAATTCATAATGCTTCATCTTTAAATATGAGAGATGTAATATTTAAAATATTATTATGTTTAACAAGGATCTGAAGAAGCTCTGTTAAATAGCAAGCAGAGATGTTACACATTTATATTGTTCTAACTACAGATTTTGTTCATTTTCTTCACTAAGAATACATAATAAGAAAGATGTGACACCTATAGATACTCTCAGGTCCCGTAAAAGTGGGACCCACAAATGTCTTTGTATTAAAATGTTCTTATTCCACTAAAAAAATGGGTAATTATACTTACAATACAACTAGTACTACCCATAGTCTCATAAAAGCAGGCTGTATCGATACTCTGATCAAGGAAAAAGTATTTGACTTAATGCGAAATTCAACAGATCTTACACTATACTAGTTACAAGCAGGCTTCACAATGGTCAATACACTGATAAGTTATTACATTTTTTTTCCCTTTTTAGGATGGCACAAAGTAAGTATTTGAAAACCTTTGAAGTGTTTTAAAGAAAAAATAAACAGTGTCTCACCAAGAAACCCCAAGCAGTTAAAACTCTGTAGCACTCAATTGTTTTCTACTAGAGCTGGTATAACAGAGGTCGTAGGGACAGAAACTTACCAGCGTTTACAATAAACTATACAACACATTACAAACTGTCTTCTCTCCAAAATGTGAAGACTGTAAACTACTCTGAATAACTAATATCAGATCATTGGAACATAAGATTCTTTTTGAATTTCTTCCTGTACTAATTAGTAAACTTTATACTAAGCCTGTCTGAATCTGTAATAAATCACATACTGTGACATTTTGGCAATGTAAAATTTTAACAAAAGAGCTGGGAGCTTCAGTCAGGAATGAGAGGACTTATCATCCTTTTACAGATAAAGGACTAGTTAAAGGATCCCCACCTATAAGAAAGAAAATGAAAATTAAGGAGTAAAAGTCCAATCCAATTGGAAAAAAAATGACATAACCAATCACAAATAAGCTACTAGCCAGTTGTACCTCCCTCCCTCTCTCTCCCTTTGTGGAAACCTGTATATAAAAGCAACCCCTAACCTTGTTTTTTCATAAATGTTTTGGATCTGATGAAGTCTAGAACATGAAAGTATTAATCCAAATAAGCTTTATTTGGAGAAAACTGACTAAAGGCAAGTACTTTTCTGAAATTTTTTAAAACTTCTACTGGATTAAGAAGTTTTGAAAGAGATCAAAATCTTTTCATATACAGCTTCTGGCAAGAAGCAAGGGTTCATTCTCAACAGAAACTTAGCACTGCTCTTAAGTTAATCCCTTTAGCTTTTGACTGTATTTTAGCAATGATAAATGCAAAGTTATGTATTTTGGAAAGTCTAACATTAATCAATCACTTGTATTATAATCTTTTACATTGGCTGAAGTAAGTAAATATAAAGATCTGGGGTTATTATGTCATCTAAGCTTTCCTTTGGTAAACATGCTGATACAACACGTTGTAAGGTAATGAGACATTCGGGGATCATGCTAAGAAATATTATAACTAGGGACAATCATTTTCTGGTTAACCTATGCATGACATATCTTTGACTAACATTTGAATACAGTAATGCTGTCTGGATCTACGCTATTAAACAACTGAGAAGTCTAGAAGCACTCCAAAGG
This sequence comes from Protopterus annectens, assembly GCF_019279795.1. Taxonomy (NCBI): domain Eukaryota; kingdom Metazoa; phylum Chordata; order Ceratodontiformes; family Protopteridae; genus Protopterus; species Protopterus annectens. Next base: position 260,252,881 of record NC_056745.1, on the reverse strand, counting down.
AAATTTATTAAGAATCATCATTATATCTGATTTATATTATATGGAAAGATGCAAACACCTAAGTCCATTTATTGTGCAGTGCAGGTACTTAGGGAGGAAATTGATTTTAGCTTATAGAGCATTTAAGAATGAGGTTGCTCATGAATTAGAAACTCATGCAAGTACACTGACAAACATAATGATATTAAGTTCTGAATATACATGAATAAAAAGAAAACAGGAATCTCACACTTAATAGAATATATACAACTTATGTGAAACAAATTGCCAGAAACAATATGTATCTCAGAATGTCTAAGTATTTATAAAAAGAATCTGGACAACTGGGTTGGCAAGCTTGCATTTGATCCAAGTCTAAAAGGATCAGTGTTCTTCATTGACCTTACAGCCTGGACACTACTACCAAATTTATGAACTTATCAACTTAGTAACAATCTGGAAATGTTGAATCACAGAGTTTCTAATATATATTTAATGTTAGCATCATTAGATTATAAATAGTCAACAGTTACAGTTAGTTAAATTATTTCTACTTTAATAACGATGCTGACAAAATGTGTCATTAACAGTGGTCCACATTTTAGTACTACATTTGTAAAGCAATCTTTAAGCAACTCACTCACAATGGCTATTATTCTTCATTACGTCCTATAACCAGTATTAACTTTTGTATAATTCATTTATCAGGCCAAGGCCACCTGGAAACAACTAATGAAGATATGCTGGAATAAGTCCAATATGGAAGATACATATTTAACATTCAGCTAGTTAAATTGTTCAGAATTGTAGTTTCCTTAAAAATCCTCCCATCTCTACCCTTGTTTGTAGACATCAGTTTTAAGCTTTCAGATTTAACTCCTTGCATTATTAATTTAAGTTGTTTCTGCAGTTAATTAATATATCCTTTTAGAGCATAGTATCCACTCTGTTGACAAGAAAGCACCCTGTTTGGCAATAACCCTGTGTATCTCATTTCTTTTTTAACATAGATAATATTTATCAAATTGACTTTCATCATATATTTAATGATAGTTATTCAAAGTGTCTTTTACTGTGGTTTCCATATCCTTACCTCTGGGTAGCATTTATGGGTAGCTTAGAAAAGGATAAATTTAAAAAAATGCACACTTTAATATATATTCTACATACAAAGGAAACTTGATTACAGCAGGACTGACACAGAGGAGCTCAGAATTTCATTTACCTTTCAAAATATTTCATCTTTGGTTAATTGATTGTGTCTACATATATTTTTGAAACACGCTTTATCAAGAGTTCTTCTATTAAAATGTACGGACTGAAAACCAAGGTGAATATTCAAGAATGAGGTAAATTCATTCACTGTCTTATTATCAGTTGGCAAAATATTAATCACATGTTGCCCCCTTCTTATATGTTTCAACAATTTACAGGGATGCTTTATAATAAACCATTTTATAAAGTGCAAATGCTGATCCAGGAATCAAGTTCCAAGAGGAATCATCATTAGCTACATAATCCACTAGGCTTTCAGGTTGCTCTGTCCTGGAAGAGCAATAAAATGAGTATCTTCTAAATATCATTATTTTAGAAACAGCAAACATCAATGACAGTCTCAAATATTTCTTCTGAATTTTCTAGTAGCTGATAGCTACACAGTCATGCACAGACTGACATAACATGTATGCTGAGCTTTCCCAGTACACCCTCAGTGCCAAATCCCTTTCAGGAATTGCAGTACCTATTTGACTGCAACTAACAGAATTTAGATCTATTAGAGCTAAAATGGTGATGTGGTTAAAAAATAAGAAATGAGACAGTAACAGCAACATACTGTGTACCTTTTCTGCATGTTTTTTTTTTCATTTTCTTCTCTGATTCTTTTGGTTCTTAATTGAACATCTATAATGATCAACAGCAACACATGCAAGATATTTATTTATTTTTTGTTACAGTTTTAAGAATTGGTTGACTTGAATTCCAGCTTGCTGACCAAGTAGTTGAGAAAGGTCACTAGGATGTGTAACTGGTATTTTTCACACAGCCAGTAGTTTATATTATTTACTGTTCCTGAGTTTGGGAGTGGAGCCCTGATGGCCATCAAGAATGCACTTAACTAAGTGTCACAATTTCACCTAGAATTTTTTCCAGAGTTATTGGTTTAATACAAAGCTAAAGGATTCCATTCCTTTATTCTACCACTCCTGATGTTTATGTATGTTATGGCATAGAAGATTGCAACTAGTGTCCAGTCATAACCAGGTTGTTATGTGTTCAAGAAATGGATATCAAAACAGTGTTAAGGGACAAATCTCTTCAAATCCATTTCAAGAACACATAATTGATTGCCATCAGAGAATTAGTCATAATGTTTTGTAAGCCATGTGAAGTTTGAGCTGGCATTTGTGTGGCACCATGTGGTGGATTAAATCTTGAAATTTCTCATCAGAATTCTGCAGTGATACATTAAGTGTTATTGTTTTATTAAAAGAACATTTGTACACGTAATCCTACTCATTTAAAAATGTTAAAATGATTGTGTGGTAAAAGGTGTGCACAGCTTTTAGAGCTGTCAGCTGATTAATGGTACACTTTGCTTTTGACTATCATCTGTATGGCAGCATGTAGTTTGTTCAGTGTTTTAATAGTGGGATTCATAAGTAAGAATATCACTAACACATACTTATTTTACTGAAATTCTTACATATGAGCATTGTTATTCTATGCCTTTTTTAATTTCAAAGCATTATTAGAGTTCTACATTTAACACAAAATGAATTTGTTAGTTTCAAAGAATGTATACATTATAGCCTTTATGAAGCCTGTAAAATGTGTAGTCTTGTCGTAGTCCATGATTTTGTGAAAACCTATCAAGATTTGAGTCCAGATTGTCTCAACAGTTTTTCTTGCTGAATCCTTGACTATAGATGCATCTTCTACACATTAAAAGATACTATTTACTAATACCACAATATACCTACAGACAGTTTTTTTTTTTCTGCTGACAAAAGACAAGAATATAAAGTTAGACTCCTTTCTACCATCCCACAATTGGGTGTATGTAATATAAATTAGATTTTACATTCACAGAACTATGTTGCAGAGAAATAAAATTATGGTTATAGCAATCCTCAATAATCTGGTGCATCTTTGTTTACCAGTTCTTCTCAACTCAGGAAAGCTGTCTTGTCATTTTTTCAATGACACTGTAAGAAATTATTTTTTTCTTATGCTTTCTTCCTGCTTAGTAACTGGTAGAGTCTACCTTTTGTATGATCCTCAAAGAATAAGTCATTATTTTCTACTTCTTTTGAAATGCTCATTCTCCAGACTGGGGGTATTATTTCCTCATTTTTAATTCACTGTCTTGTTCTTGTATCTCTTTTAAATCATGTACTTTCTTGATATGACTTACAAACTGTGACATGTATTCCTCCTGCTACTCCGGTATGCTGAATCAGCTCTCACAGTAAATTAGTCTTCCCTATTTTGTCACTTACATGTTTACTTCTTACTGTTAAACCTTACCACAATGTTAGCAATGAATTTTAGTTTATCCTTGAATTTATGAAAAATCTATTTAAACTGGTGCATATACAATATACCAAGTTTTGAGTTCTTAAAACCACTTCATAATCAGGTTGTCTTATATAATGTCACTGATTTTATGACAACAGCACAATCAGAATAAACAGAAATGTACTTTTTTAGGCTGTGCAACTATTGTTTAATAGCAGCATCTAACTCATCAGTTTGAGTTGACCAGTGGCTCAAACACTTAACTTCAGTTACCATCTTTGAGGAAGGAATCCAATAGGCACAGCCTGTTTTAGTATGGCCTTTTTACAGGAATAAAAAATATAAATTATACCTAGAACAGCTTTGATCATTTTCTTTATTATACCTATGAAATCACATATAGATCACACTAATAATTTCTCCTTTAAACTTCTTACATATGCTAGCATAGCTCTTAATATTACTTCAACACTGAGTGTTTCATTCTGTAATGCTATATTTCTTGAATTCTGCAGTCACAGATTTCCATAAAACGTTACTTGAAGGTAAATATTAATTAAGGGAAAGATATTTAAATATCTATTGGATTAAAAACATTTAGGAGTTTATCTTTTGTAGTGTTCAATATTTTGTCACTATCCTCTGAGCATGGTTTACTATCACTAACTCAATACACAGGTGGAAGAGTCCAGCTACATAATTTTCACATTACGAAACTCATAATGTTGAAAACCAACATTGCCCACTGTCCAAACCTGCACCCCTTCTGCACCCATGTTAGCGCTTGCTTCTGGGTCAAGAGCAGTAGAGAGTTTCTGAGTTTGATATTTGTGTCGGGTATGCTGGTGTCTGGTATGCCATCTTTCACAGAAAGGTTGTGGGCACTGGTTGACTTTACCACCTGTGTGTCAAGTTTATAACAGCAAACCTCTGAGCACAACTATCCACTACCTTATCGATTTTGTCCATCAGCTTAAATAAAAACACTAGGGGATGTATTTTCCCCCCTGTTCCTGTCTGCAATACAACCAGTGAAAAGCATTACTTATTTAGAACGATTTCTACTGTAAATGTTTTTTATAATCTACCCAGTTTTAGAGGACTGGAGCTGAGCTCATTGTTTGCTTACATTTTTCAAAGCTCTTCACATATTCTTTATGCAACTAAGTCTCTTTGTTCACCACCTCTTCCTTCATTAACTGATAAAAGATATTTGGCTAACCCTATATAATTTTCTTAAAGCTGCCTGATTTTAGAACCGGTAATTTACAATAGCACACACCTCTTCTGACTTAGGACTCCATCCTCAAGTATCTAAATTTATTTGATTCTTCTTCAGATATTTGTGCCTTTGGATGGTTAATTTCAAGCCACTTTTCTCGATTACTCCAAGTACATTTTTCTTTACAATTTTGTGTTCTGTCATTCTTCTAGTCTATATTATATTCTCTTCTTTGGGCACACAACTTTTTCCAGAATTTGATGCAGTATCAGGTAGAATTAAATAGGTTCAGAAGTGAAATCCCTGGGGAGATACTAAAACACTGTCTTCCCTCAAAAGTGATGGCAGACTTGTTTTAGAAATATTAATGAACAGGAAAAATCTATTTGGCAGTATCTATAACAGAGAATACATTCATGTTCCTGGTAGTAACTGTTTACTGGTGTCTGGATGTGTGTTAACTACTGTATTATACAATGGCTGGCCATTAATATTCCAAAACAAATACGCTGATTGGTCAGCCCAATCAGCATGCCCATTGTAAATCCAAGCATGTACCAACAGGAAAAAGGTCTGGTCGCCCAGACTTTTTTCCATTGGTATAAACTGTAACTTTTAACTTTTTTTTTTTACAAAAATAAATAAATAAAAACTCAAATCCAGACTCCGGACAAAGCAGAGAGACAGGACCGAGAAAATAATAGGAAAATCAGGTATGTTATTCAAAACTAAAGACATATACCGGATTTTCCTTGTATTTCCTCCATTCTGTCTCTCACCTACCCCTAAATTATCCTAAACTTTTTTTTTATTTAAAAAAAAAAAGAAAAGAAAAACGGAACAACAGAGATGTTCTTTTCTCCATTGCTTCCTTTCCAAAGCACTGATATGCTGGGTATGTGTGGGAATGCAATTCCCATACGCATGTGCAGTACATCAAAAAGGCAACGGGATATGTACCAGCCGCAGGACAGCACGGTGCCGTTATACAAAGACATTATTTAAAAAAAGCAAGTATTTTTTTCTTAAATAATGTTATTGTATAATAGCAATAACTGACTCTGTGGTGTGGTATATTAAGATTTACCCACGGTTGACTATATTTAATCACTTGGGTTTCACCTTCATGATTAAACCACACCAACCCTGGGTAAATCTTAATATGCCACACCAACATTGTCAGTTATTGCTTAAGTATCTACTGGTATAATTCTGTTTTAAACTGGATAACCAATAGTCAGTCTCTTATGGAGGGCCACTAAACCATTTAGAGGGAGTCTTATCTAAGTTCTTGAATCACTAGTCTTGCAACACATCTTCTTGGTAAAACAAATATTGCTTTGCTATTGGTGTGATCAGGTCCATGTGACTATTTGTACCTCAGAAACCTTTTCACAGTCAATATTTTTGCTTGTCCAAATGAAATTATAGTATTTTATATCATTAATACCCAAGTATTTGCTTTTATATCATTGAATCCATAACTATTAAGTACATTACCTGAAAACACTATATGAACATATTAACTGATAAGTCACGTCCCATCTTTTTTCTCCTTCATTTTTCTACAACATATTGTTACTCTTGCTGATTAATCCTTCCTACTTAAACATTATCTCATCCCCATGTAAATCACCTTCATGAGTGTTGCATGTTCACATAGTCTTATTCCCATAGAAACAGCCAATTGTTATAGACAAAGTTCGTGTTTTCCTTTCTATGACTGTGTGATCACTAATTCACCAAACCTGTATAGATTCTTCTTTTCCACAGTATCCAGTTATTGATTAGCAAGAGTACTGTGCTCCTCTATCTGTCAGAGAATTCTATACAGTCGGTCTATTCAAAGGATATATGGGTGGCGCAGTAGTGCAGTGGTTAGCATTGTCACCTCACATCAAGAGATTCTCCAGTTCATTTCTAAGCTAGGGTGCTCTCTGTGTGGAGTCTGCATGTCATTCGTGTGGTTTTCCTCTGGGTGTTCTGGTTTCCTCCCACATTCCAAAGACATACGTCTAGAGCATTTCTCTCTGGGCCTCTGCTGAAAATAGGATCTGTCCCAGTTGGACTTTCCTGGTAAACAAATGTTAAATAAAATATAATAAATATACACTTATCTGGGACAAATAAATTAACCCCATGATGACTACAATATGTAAGAAGGACCATACCTTTATTTTAACTTTGCTGTAAGCAGGATATGAAAGTTAAGTATGAGAACATATAGAACCTTTTTATTTTTCATTGCAGCAGTAAGTAGAAGCAGAACCTTTAGCTGTCAGAAGGCAAATAACTCCCATTTTTTTTTTATTTTATTTAGCTGTAAAAGGGCACTGGATTTTTTAATTTAGCTGTGAGCTAGTACAAGACCATTGGCTCTGAGTAGCCAGACAGTCCCTTTTTAAATAATTTTAACCATAAAAAAGCCAGAAACATTACAGTTTTGCTTGTGTAGTTGCAGTTTACTGCATTCATGGTTGCATTAAGTCTAAACCCTGAAATGTGTATAACTGTAAGGCGGCCTTTATTATTTGCTTGTAATGGAGTCTCTCCTGTCTCTCTTTTTCCAAGGCTTTTATTCTTTTGATGACTAAGTCTCCAATCACCAAAGCCCTCTTTCATCCTCCAATGCTGGATATCCTCTCCTACCTCTCTTCCTGTCCCTTTTCATAAATCAGCATCACTGAACCCCTTTCCTCTCCAGTGGCACCAGTCACATAATTCTCCACTGCCCTTGTCATTGTGATCCCTGTGTATTCCAGACCACTTTCAAATCTCTTCCATATGCTTCCTGTCAGCCTTTCCCAGTGATGTCTAAGTGTGGCTCTGTCTCATCTGACTCTCTTCAGTCCATTCCTCATCTGCTCTGCCCTTCTCTTCTTCTCCCGTTGATCTACCGTTTGCTGTCTCCTTGTAATATATACCTTTTTCTTACTCTGTATACCTTATACCTACTATCTCCTCATCCTCTTTTCAGCTCTTCCCTTCTCTTCTTCTCCCGTTGATCTACCATTTGCTGTCTCCTTGTAATATATACCTTTTTCTTACTATATATACCTGCTATCCTCCTCATCCTCATTTCAGCTCTTCCCTTCTCTTCTTCTCCCGTTGATCTACCATTTGCTGTCTCCTTGTAATAGATACCTTTTTCTTACTTTATATACCTGCTATCCTCTTCATCCTCATTTTAATCTGCTATTTACCACCAGTCTGCTGCCTCTGTCACACATCCTGGCTCCTGCCTGCCCATCTCCACCTCTCCCTTACCTGCTTCCCCCTGCCAATTCTGCCCCTTCCCCTATTTCACAATGCGCCCCTCTGACTGTATTGGCGAATGTCCTCCTAACCACCTGCCCACAATCATCTTTGCCTATCTCTCCACGCCGCAGTTTTTACACTATCCTCGTGAGCTCCTTCACAATATATTAGTCTTCCTATCTTCCTATGTTTCTTACAGCAAGGTTACCGCATAGATCTCCCACATAAAATAACAAGATGCAGACACAAACAATTTAACTTACAGTGATTACATTATTAAAACACAATGAAAAGCACACCAGATGTTCACAGCCATGCATAAACATTATGAAACCTGTATTTTCATAACAGCTTCTTTTCAAGTATGACAAAAGCATAAGCATCATTAATTTATTTGCATATATTAAGGATTAGCATTTAATGTAGTTCATTAATTATTTGTTGAACAATTGGACTCTCATAATCCCTGCTGCTTCTATCGAAACACATAGTTTGTGCATGCAAAATTACAACAGAATCATATTTGCTACAATGACTTACTTGTCATCCATAGATAAGAACCCACCAATTTAAATGTGAATAATCCAATTAGTTTTATATTAAATTTGTAGAAAACCCAGCTAGTTGTTATAGGATGTACTTAAACATTTCATCCAGCTACCTAGAGTAATGAGAAGTGTAAAGGGGAAGGTCATAATAAAAGTGATTCTTTGATCAATAATTTCACACTGCTATAAGTGCAGCTACATTATTGCAGAGTGCCTAAAATTCAAACTAAGTTCAATGTTTTGAATAAAGGATGTTTTGTAGACATGACAAGTTACAGACTTTCAAAGTAAAATTAATCAACTCTCTAGCCAAGCTAGAAAAACTTTGGAAAAACATAGAACAGCAACTTTGTGATTTATTTAGAGATATTGAAAATAATTGGTGATAGCACAGTATAAAGTGCAGATCCTAAGCAATTATATACAAAAATGGGCAAGTTCATTGTTTATCATATCCTCTTCCATTTTGTTTTTGAAATCCAGTACTTGCCTCTACATGTCATTGTGAGATAATAGTTCCACCTTCTATTCCAGACTGATCTGGGCTAGAATAAATCCTTTAAATCATGTCTCATACAGTCTTTCTTGTACAGCCTAAGAAATACTCCCAAATTTTCCAGTGTCGCAAGTATTTTAAATTCTCAAGTTTCATTAGAGGTTACCATGGTAATAGAACTAAGACAGTTCCGTTGCCCAGTCAATGCATCAGCATCAGTAATACTGCTAGGGAGATAAAATAAAAAAAATAAATAAATGACAGCAGAATAGGAAAAGATCCACTGAATGGTCAGCTCTTATCTTTACCCTCCCTTAGGGACAAACTTGATGTACCGAATGATAAATCCAGCCCTGACTGCCATGCCAATCTTTATGTTATCAGCTTACAAATTAATGCTGGTCTCAAATCTCAATGCAATATCTTTACAAATATACTAAACAGGCCTGGTTCCCTCATTGAAACCTATGGCTCTCCATTGCCCAGTAGCTTTTCTCCTGATAATCCCTATCTAATAATCATCTACTGCTTGTAATCATTCAGACATTTTCTGACCTGCTCTACCATTTTGGTATCCAATCCCATAGCTAACATTTTCATACACACCTCCTTTGAGGCAAATAATGAAAGGCCATGATGAAGTCCATATGTACCTTATCCATAGGGCTCCCATTATCCATTTCAGTGATGAATGAAGATGGACTATCAAGATCTCTGGTGCGTGAAACCATACAGTAAATCACTGGCCAGTGAAATGAAGAACAGCTCACTGAAGCTCACTGCTTGAGAGCGGACTTTTGCTGAGTATCTATAATGACAAAATACATGTTCACTGATCGTGCTTGCATGAGTGTAGATGCTTGCAGGTAAATTTATTCTGAGCTGTATAGAAATTTATAAATGTATCTGCTCCTACATAGGAGAGATTTCAGGTGTTTGAGTGTCTATTCTAGACCTTTGGAATTGTGGTGAATCCTTTATGAGCTAGGTCAAGGACCTTTATGGTACACCTTCTTTCAGGATGGTTGTTAATAGTGGCCCCTCAGATGCAGGAAATATCCAGAGTGACACCAAGCAAGGATGCCCTTTGTTACTGGAACTTTTTTTTTTTTTTGGTTATCAAGGAACTAGCCTTTTGAGTTAGGACTTTTCTTAACAGTAGATGGTTCATAGATGTTTATTAGGCTAACACCCACAAGGGCCTTTTGAAGCCTAGCCATGCATCCCAAATCTCTGACAAGTTCTGGTACCCTTGATAAGTATAAGTAGGGGCTTGAGATATGAAACATTTACAAGCAGGGGCCTGGGAAATTAACCATTTACAAGCTGCCTGTGTCCATTAGAGACACAGGTGCCAAACCAGGGTTGAATTTCCTGTTCCCCATCCATTTGTTCAAGTTACACTTGAATTGGGTTAAGGGAAAACTCTGTTTCACATGGATAGAGAGCTTGTTCCAGAGAAGAGGTAGTCTCTGGGATACATACCTATCTCTCTTGCAGTTCCTATTTATATCACAGGCTAGGTTTAAGTCTTTAGGGTAATTCTGGTGCTGATTTGTGGATATGCAGGAGGTCCATCAGGGTAGGGTCTGACAGTGCCTTGTATGCCAGGTATAGGTCTGCCCTCAACAGCCTGTAGGAGACAGAAAACAGGCACAGACCCTCAAGACAGTCTGCATAGGATATATTACTTATACCCTGTATTCTTTTAGTGAGGAACCTCTGTGGATGTTCAAATTGCTGGACGTGTCTGGTTAGGTATATACCAAAGGGGGCATTGTACTCAATGATAGATCTGATGAAGGGATAAATACAGTGGAACAATGACTTCCTTGGACCTAGATGCCATACATTTGTGTATAAATTGCACAACATAAAAGGATTTCCTCACTAGTGTAGACAAGTAGTGGCCAAAGGATAGATTACCCTCTATGTGTGTCCCCAAGTCCCTGACTACTGCATCAACTCTTAGTTGTGTGTTATCAATATGATAGTTACCAGGGGTAGATGACTTCCCAAAGGATACTATTATGCATTTCTTGGCATTTAGTTTTAGTCCATGACTCTGACACCAGTTATTTGTTTGTGTCTGCACTTCCTACATAACATTTGTGCTGGTGGGTGATTCTATGACTGCTCCTAATTTGCAGTCATCTGCAAACTTAGTCAGCAAGGGGCCACTGACATTGGTCTTGACTTCAGAGAACTAAATGCCAAAAATGAGCGGTCCCAGGACTGATCCCTGAGGGACTCCGCTTGTGACTGGCTTCTTCGTAGAGATGGGCTCTCCAATTCTAACTTCCTGGGTAATGTCTGTGAGCCAGATGGCTGTCAACCAGGTGACATAAGGGTTTATACCTAACCTCTTGAGTTTGTCAACAATGCCCAAATGAGGCATTGTGCCAAATGAACTGTCCAGATCACTCTGACATTGGAAATGGACTTGGCACGAGAAACAGTAAACTTCTCTTCCATTGAAACTCATATTTAGTAAACATGCATCTGGCAAACCATTAAACCACAAGAAACGTTCTGGGATTCATACTCATATAGCATATAGTAAATTTATAATTAGTCTGTATGTGAAGGGTGCTGGAATTCAAAAGACAAATGTGTAATGGATTTGCTGACAGCCTGGGCTAGCTCACTGGACACAAGTGTCCTTTTTCAGGAACATCCCAGGAGTACTGTCTGTTGAAGTAACTTGGTTGGAGTCACACATTTGACAAATGAAAGCTGAGGGAAACAAATTCTGCACAGTTGTACAGAGCTCAGCTCTTTAACAGCTCATAGCCGGCTCTATATTGAATTAGTGAACGCTTAGAAAAGTGAACGCTAATTCATCAACCCCTTTATTGAAAGCGAAAGCTTAAAATCTCGAACACCCGGAACAGCGATTTTTTTCCCCGGGAAAAAAATCGCTGTTCCGAGAAACACAAACACAGCACAAGCACACCAAAAAAACAGCAATCATCACACATACACTTAAAATCCTACATCTGCCCTACACTAAACTGTACATAGACTACTATCTATCCACTTACCTTAACCCAAACCCTACCCCTAAGGTCCGTCACTGTCGCACACTCAGCTGACCCGCGCCCTAACCCTAATGTCTGTCACTATCGCACACTCACCTCACTCACACCCTAACCCTAGCTAACTTAACCCACGCCCTAACCCTAACGTTCGCACAATCGCACACTTACCTGAACCCAACCCGTAACTTTCCACCACAGTGCTGAAAATAGCAAAGCCACAGAAACGACCAACTGAATTCTTTCCCTAGGAAAAAATTTGGTGTTCTGCAGCTTTGCTATTTTCAGCGTTCGCTGTTTTGCGGTCGATATTAGAACATTCAATGTTTTCAAACTTCGATGTTCTAATATAGACCCCCTCATAGCCTTATTCATCTGCACTAAGTGCTAGACAAACAGTTATAGCCCAAACACACTGCATTTCACACCTGTGTGACAACAAAAAACAAGTTAATAAAAAAGTATTCATAGTTAAAATATTAATGTTAAACTCATAGACTTCATGCTGTCTAATGTACTCACAACTAAATAATAAATACATTGTCAACAAACACAGAACAAGAAAATCAAGAATCACATCAAGGAACATGGATCATAAGATGATGCTCCTGTTTACTACAATCAGTTTCTTTCCTTTACACCATAACTACTCTGGTTCATAGTTAGTTACTAGGCTTGCAGACCAGGGCAACCACTGAAGAGTCTAGCCAAAAATGTCCACCTGCCTCAAAGCCTAGACAGCCGATTCGGACATTTTTTATTTTCTTGTTAGAAATGAAAAGAATGTTATTTGGCAGTATCAGTGGAAAAGGAACTGACTAGTTCATGCAAATAGTTTAAATGAATATAGATAAAGGATTCTATGAAATCAGATGGCAATAACATAGTTTGTCACTAGTGAATTCATTAATGATAAATCTGTCATGAATGATAAACTAAAACAATGTTATTTCTATGAGAAAGAACAGTTTGCAGGATTCAATAAACTCCATGTAGGCTCCATGTACAGCCTACATGGAGAGTGTGTCCATATATACGGCCACAACGTGCTCTTGGCAATAAGCAATGCATATTAATGATGCGCTGCATGCCTAAGTGAGGTTTTGTGGTGTGTTTCAGGTGTATTGGCTGCAAAATCTTGTAGAACAACACAGATAATTAATCCATGTACAGGAGAGCACTGACGGTTCTCTCCCATACCTTCAACCTCTTAGAGTAAGAAATCTGTACAAAGCCATTAAATAAACTGGGGCAAAGGCTGAGGAAAAAGGACATAGGGATGTATAGGGATTTATTGCCATTATAAACATAGAAAGTATGCATCTTCTGAAGAGTGTGAAGTCCGAAACAAAAATGTCTATCATTATTTATTGACTTCCATACCAAATGATTATTACAAAACCACAAATTTTATGAGGAACACTGCAAAATATAAGCCAAAACTCTGGTAAAACTGCCAAAACTAGTTATATTTGTACAGTTTGGCTTTCCTTCTATTTTTTTTTAATTTTGCCATGATTGTGCGATGTGCCATAGTGTTTGGCTATGCTTACCTCATTTGCGCAGCAAACACCCATGTATCAGACATGACCTAGGCATCCAAAAATACAGACTGGATGCTTTCAGTTGCTATTGATCAGCACTGTTGGGCATCACACAAACATGGTAAGCAGGGCTTCTCTAAGTGCATACCATTAACTTAACAATGAATACTAAAATACGTGACTACATGTAACAAATCCTGCTGCAACATGTGTTGAGTGTTGGACTGGAGTGCTGATGGTCCTGGGCCCTAGTCCAGGCTATGCAAACTTTATTTATACTGTTGTGACATTGCAGCTTATACAAATAAAGTGGTATTCTAACAAAATGGTCAAGTCTCATCTCCATGTAAATTCCATTTTGGACAAAAGTCAGCTAAAAATAGATTGTCTTTAGTGGGTTAAACATTCTTTCTGTCTAATGCAGGACAAGTCATAGCAGCAATATCATTCTGTCACTCATTTACTTAGCACACCTGCTCACTAACCTATAGTCACCAGTGTTGGATTTAGGCATGGGCACAGGGGCACTTAGCACCCCCCTTCTGAAGTTGTTCAACTTCGAACAAAGCATTGTACTGTTTTGCTGAAATCGGAAAAGGTACTGCCAAAACAGTATATTTTCTTCATTTCATTTCATCTTACCAACTTTTTTATGTGAAGACATATTGGAGATGCAATTGGAGGTTGCAGTCAGGTGATCTAAATGATGATTGTGAATTGCTCCTCCAACTGCATCTTCATTGTAGTTGAGTGAAGAGTGAAGGCGTGTTGTGTGATATGTCATAACGATCATTTGCAATAATGATTTATCTCTCCTAGTGTTGTTTTTATTGCTAAAGTCAGATCATTGATCTAGTGATGTGAAAAGGACATCAGGTAAATTTATCTTTAAATTTGTTTGCTTCCAGTTTCCTTCGAATAAACTCTTTCTATATATCTATGCACCTCCCCCCGATATCTTGACATGTCATAAATGAATTGGTGTACAATGACCCATAACTAGGAACATATTTCATAGGTTCATAGGCTAATGGCCCTGGAGCCTTTACAAGCCTAGCCCATAGGACTACGCTGGCAACATGCCACCCGATCTTAATTCTCAGTGTCTCTGTTGAGTAGACTGGAGTGATCCCCAGGGTGAATTTTCTATTTCCCATCCACTCATCAAGATTTCTCTTGGAGAGGGCCAGTGAGGTGCTCTGTTTGACATGTATGGGAAGTGTATTCCATAGCATGGGCAGTCTCTGGGTTATGAACCTGTCCCTCCAGCTTGTTCTGTTGATTGTGGTAATGAGGTTGAAGTCTCTGGACCATGTGGTGTGGAGGGATTGGGATTTCTTTAGATGTAGCATTTCTAACAGAACTGCATCAGACATGGCTTTGTAAGTCAAGCAGAGATCGCCTCTAAGTAGGCGATATGAGACACAGAATAGTTGGTGTTTTTTGTCTGTCCATATAAGACAAGTTTTTAAGGCCTAGGCTCCTCTTTGTAAGGTACTTTTGTGGCCTCTCCAATTGTTGCAGGTGTCTAGCGAGGTACATGCCAAATGGGGCATTGTACTCGATGATTGGCCTGATGAGGGAAGAGCAGAGGGAGACAATGACCTCTTTCTTCCTGGATGCAATTAGTAATGAGATGTGCCACATAGAAGGACTTTCTGACCACAGTGGCAATGTGGTGGTCAAAAAAGAGGTTCCTGTCAACCTGTGTTCCCAGATCTCTTATAATGCCTTCTGTGTTCAGTGGGTGACCATCGATGTGGTAATTCATGGGAACCAGGTTTTTCCCAAAGGGGATACTGACACATTTTTTTGCATTGAGCTTAAGGCCATGGTTATGACACCAGTCATTGGTCTCAGTGAGGCCTTTCTGTACGATGTCAACATCACTTGGGAAGTTAATAATAGCTCCCAACTTGCAACTGTATGCAAACGTTGTCAGTCAGAGTCTCTTTGTGTTGGCCTGGACTTCAGAGAAGTAGATACAAAACAGGAGAGGACCCAGGACTGAACCCTGTGGGACTCCACTCATGAATGGTCAGCAGTCTGACTTGGAGTCAGCTACTTTCACACTGTGGGTTCTATCTGTGAGCCAATTTGCAACCCACCTAGTGATATAGGGGTTGATGCCTAGCTTAGTGATTTTTTCTATGATTCCTGAGTGGGGAATGGTATCAAAGGCTTTGGCCAGATCAAGGTAGGTTGTATGAATCACCTTGCCATCATCCACAGCTCTGGTGACTGACTCAAAGAAGTCAACCAGGTTGAGCAGCCATGATCTACCCTTCACAAAACCAAACTGTGTGGGATCCAAAGTTTGGAGATTCCCTATATCCTTGTTTATTAGGTCCATGATGATGTGTTCCATAGCTTTGCATATCAGACTCTTTAGGCTAATGGGAGATAGTTCCCAGGGTCTGTAGTCATGCCTCCTTTATGAAGAGGGATGACTGTAGCAGTGCACCATTCTGTAGGGACAAAGCCTGAGGTGAGGCTGTGATTGAACAGGTCACACAGGTGTGGTGCCAGTTCACTCTGTAGTTCATGTAGAACACAGCCAGGGATATTGTCAGGTCCCATGGAAGCTGTATTCT
This sequence comes from Protopterus annectens, assembly GCF_019279795.1. NCBI lineage: Eukaryota > Metazoa > Chordata > Ceratodontiformes > Protopteridae > Protopterus > Protopterus annectens. The sequence continues at coordinate 260,236,683 of NC_056745.1, read as the reverse complement.
TGGCCTTGGACATTGCTGTTTTAACCTGTGCAGTAGTAATACTGGGTGCCTGGCAATCTACTGGTATTGTGACTGGTCCTTTGGGGGGGAGAGTGTTAAAGTTGACACTGAATCTGTCAGCCAGTATTTTGGGAATATCTGTTGGCTCGGTGTAGGAGGTACCATTGTGCAGTAGCTCAGAGCAAATCTGGATATTGCCGTGGATATTCTTTACATAACTATAGAAAGTCTTGTGGTTGTCTTTACTATCTGCTGCAATGCTGTCTTCATAGCTAGCTTTAGAGGATTTGATGAGGGATCTCAACTTTTTGTTGAGGCTGATAAGGGAGTCTTTCCTGTCTTGGGACTTCACACCTTATTCACATCAGTTTCCTCCTTCTGTTGTAGAGTTTGTTTATGGCAGGGGGCCACCAGATTGGCTTCCTTTTTTTGGAGGAGAGTGTCTTGGTTCTATTGGGCATGGCAAGATCCATGCATTTTTGTACATGTTCGGATAGTGCATTGGTGTATGATTCGGCAGTCATGCAACTATTCTCCATTTGCATGGGTGCTGTGAAGTTAGCTACCTCTGTTTTTAGGAGCCCAAAGTTAGCTTTGGAGAGGTTTTTCATGGTGATTACCTTTGCAGGGCAGGTGGGAGGGATGTGGATATCCAAGGGGATTAGCTTGTGGTCGGATCTAACCAGAGAGGTGTAAAGTAATGGTTGCCCATGTTAGTAATGACCAGGTCAAGGATGTTGTTACCTCTAGTCAGACTTCATGTCCTTCAAAAATTTCATGATAATGCAAAATCTGTTATTCTATCAACTTTCTTGGTTTGTAAGAGCAGTATTTAACAAGTGTCCCTATTTTATTACCATTTTCCCACATTTATTTATGGCTTTGTCCACAATTCATGCTTTAAGAGGTTGAGAGGTATGCTCCTGGGCCTGGGCTGATTGTTTAATGATATTATACCATATTATTGATTTGTTTACCTTGCTCGGGTAATCAGGTAAATATTGTTGAATGTCCACAGAAATAACTGTAACATGTCACAGCAGAGCAAATGTATTTACTTACATGTTCCCATTACTAAGCAGTATGGACTATGCCTCATCCATTACAGATTCACAGAGTCAGTCCTCTCAAAGGTAATGAGAAACTCTGCATACCCCCAGTGTAGCACCATACATTTGCAATGGTAAAGCATTACACACAACAGTAGTAAATTAATGATACATATTGCAGTCTCTGAGTTCAAAAACAGTCCCTAGATCAAACTACAGGCAGGACACGGAACAAGGAGAGTAACAAGTAACACGGAGAGAATAACATATATTTGTGTCATGCCAAGACATCAGCTGTGATCACCAAACAAACAACAGGCTAAGCTTCTTCAACACATAGCAGTAACTGAGGTTTGCCTCCCCTTCCTACACAAAACAGCAAGGTTCCCTTGTTTGACCAATGCCTGAAACTCATCTGTGGTAGCAGTGTACATTATGTTGCACTTCATTGTGTGAATAATGCTTGTACTACTGTGTTGCATAGCTGTTCCTGTGGTAATGAGGAATAAGGCATCCATCATGTGTTCTGAAGATCCATTGGTGTGCAGGTTCAAATCCTCCACTATGTTGACATTTGTAATGTGTGCTTTCATTTTCTACTGTGGTTAACACACCTATGTATAACGCATTTCACTTCTTTTCTCTGTTTCAGTTTCCTTTACTTATGTGATAAGGAATGTAGGAGCTGCCCATGTCCATTACTAGTACATGTCAGTCTTGGGGTAAATTGTCTGAGCATAGTCAAACATGACACATGTTTTCTGACAAAACAAGGCCATCACCTTGTGTGTAGCATAAAACAAAAGGTGTCATTTTTGGCTCTGCTCATCTGTTTTGTGCAGTGTGCCTCATCACTAAAGCTTGACAGACAAGACCACCTAGGAGGCAGACTGCCAAAAACAGAAACTGGATGTAGTCAATCATTCCCCTTAGTCACTGCAAAAACCAGGCCTGGAGTACAGACTCAGCTGGTAGACATGAGCACTGTGGCTCACATTTGTGCACTGCTTACCTACATGCAGAGAGGTGAAATTCACATGTGTGTACACTTTGTTCACCATCATGCAAACCTGCTGTGCTATGGGACTGTATATATGATGCTTCATTGTTGATCTGTATTGGATATTACATTGGAAACATTACACAATAAGGGCCAGATGTAAGTGTGTATCATATATTATAATGCATCAATATTAATAATAATATTAATTATAATGCATCAATAATTTGCTTACCTCCTGACTCACCAAAACACAAATCAATACAACACTGAGGGCTCATTTCCTTTTCCAAACATGTATCAATCATGCTACCAGCTGTAATATTTTCTGTAGTGTGCTCCCATATGGACAGGTCCATGTGTTGGTGCCCACAACTGTGCTCTGCTAACATTAAACATCCAAGTATGGTCAATAAGGTTATCCTGTTGCTACATTGAAAGGGTTATTAACAGAATACTACTATTAGGTAAATAGCCTCATATAATTCTATAAGGCTGTGTGCCTAGGCAGGACCCATAAGCTGTTGTTCACTACATGGGCTGCTGATGTCATCTACTATAAGTGTGTGCACCTGCAGTTTGGTATAAATCATACTCATGATGTGGTGCTTGCATTAAGTACTGTGTTCTGTAGTCCATGCACTTAGATAGGTAGGAGTTCTATTTGCACTGCGGTCAAGTGTGTGTGTGTGTGTGTGTGTGTGTGTGTGTGTGTGTGTGTGTGTGTGTGTGTGTGTGTGTGTCTAATCAGCAGAGTACACCTGGTATCCTACAGTTACTTCACCAAGGCCATTATTTCCCACTATTTTGATACTTGCACAAACTGACACATCCACTTTACACAGACCTCCCAACCTATTGTCCCCTACATGGCCTGATGATGTCACCTACTATAAGTTCACCTGCACTCCTGTAGAAATCCAACTTGTGCCATGGTGCTTGCATTAAGTGCTATGTTCTGTAATCCATGCACTTAGGTAGGAGTTCTATTCCCACTGCAGTCAACTGTGTGTTTGTGTGTGTGTGAAAGTGAGCTGCTACTTAGAATTATCTAGAGCATTTTACAACAGCATGGTTTACCCTTGTCCTCTCTTTAAGAGACATTGATGATGTTATCTCCTATAAAGTGTTGTCATATAGACTGTAAGCTGGACTTGAGCTGTGGCATGTGGGTACTTGCTGTGTTCTGTAGTCTCTGCACTTAGGTAGGAGTTCTATTCCCATTACAGTCAACTGTGTGTATAGGAAAGTTGTTTTGTGACAATACATACAGCATTTAACTACTACATTTGGGGCATGTATTTGGCCTATATACAGTCTGCTGATGTCATCAGCTATATGATACTTTTGCATGTGTATTAATCACACAAGTGCATGTTCAGACAATGTGCTGGAGACCATCCATCCATGACTTCATCCTCTACCATACATATTACACTGATCTGGGTTTTAATCTATCCACATACCTCATGGTATGGTTTCTAATCTCTAATCTCTAATCTCTGGATGAGAAAGGACTGTGTTATTTAATGGTACTGCATGTGTTTGGTGAGGTTAATGCAAATGCTAGCTTTACACTTGTATTTCTGTTTTCCTCATATTTCACTACAGTGTTGTAAGACATAGCAGTGTATACAGTCGATACACCTGCTATTGGGAGTCATGTTTTATAGCAGCCCATGAATGTGCAGGGGCACCATAGTCAAGCAACATACCTATCCTTGGATCTTAGAATGTAAAGTAAACATATATGAATATTATTTCAGTTTGTAATCACAACTCCAGAGTCAATATCTAGGTCATTATATATATAGGCCTTTATGTATGTCTGTTATCAAAATGTGGGGACAATGGGAGTCCAAATAGTAGAATACTTATATGCAGTTAACACACAGACATGTGAAAAAATGTGTCATACATACATATACCTAACATAGTTCCAACACATTACCATATCATACCTCATACAGATATAAAATCAAGAACTGCTCCCCCATGTCAACTGCTATAAGTGATAGGGCCTACAGTGTGAAGTGGAAAACAGGTAGGTTGCAGTTAGGGTTCCTATTACCAGATTGTAGATGCAGTTTGTCGAATGCATCTTGATCGAACCGAAAAGAGCAAAAAGGCAAAATAGCGAAGCGGCTTTTCACCGAATTCTTTCCCTGGGAAAGAATTTGCTTGGCCGCTTTCATTACTTTGCTGTTTTTGGCACTGTAGTGCAATCTTGGAGTTGGTATATTTAAGTTGGGGGGGTGTGGAATGCAAAGCCCCCCACATTATGTAATGTTTTAAAGGTTTTTTTTTTTTATTTTGGAACAGCGATTTTTTTTTCACTTGGAAAAAAATCGCTGTTGTGAGGTTTCGACGTTGTAAGCTTTCGCTTACATGGGGTTGATTATTTATCATTCGCTTTTGTAAGCATGCGATGATATAATATAGACCCTGCAGTTATCCTGTTTGAAAACTGCAGCACTCAGACAGACAAAACATTACATAATGGGAACTACAGAGGCATGTCCTTAAAAGAACGAAAAGGATGCTATGATGTACACAACCTAAAATGATGCTCTTATTCTTCTGAGAGTAAGCTGCTGTTGACTTACATTTCCACTTACATGTAACAACTGTGTAGATTGAAGATTACACCGAGTGGATGTAAGGCAAACTGCAGTGCAGCTGTGATTTTTTTCTCCAAAACAGTAAGCCCTCACAGCTGCAACCCATTACTAATCTAAAAGCTATAAAAAGGCAATCCTGTAGGCAGTCAAGTTCTTGTTAGTTCTATATGTTTTGAACAGTGTAAACCAGCAGTATTTCCAACCGGTATTTCCAAGCTTTCTCTACATAGAAGTCATCATTCTCACAAGGTATGTTTAATTTTATCACCTACATATAGCATTTGCTGGACTGTATTTCAAAGTTTTGTGAAGCACAGTGTTCTCCAATGTTATGTATGACTTACAAGTCTAATGATAGCATGGCCCAATTTGTCAAGCCATTGTACAGTTACTCATGATTGCCAAGACAGGTAAATACATAGGTTAGAGACTGCTGTGTGGGAAATATCTAAAAATATTTCATGGACAAGCACATTGACAGCACTTTTAAGATGTAATGTTACACGACAGTGGCAATTGCCTGCACCTTTGTGGGGATGATAGTTAAGGTGAGGTAGTGATATGGCACTAAGAAGAATATGTTTCAATAGTCAGTTGCCTTGTTTTGCATCCTCCCTGTTACTGGTTCCCATATGTTGACTGCTGTATGTTTCTCCATGGTGTAATACTGATTGTCTACCTTCTATGTTGCATCTATAAACAATTATGCTGTAGTTATGTGATACTTATGTATACTCTTTCAGGTAAAGTACAGCTATGACATCCAGAAGCATGAATCCCTGACACTCACTGTTTACCGATGGGGAAAATTAGGCCACAGTAGATGGCCTACGCCTCCATGGTGTGTTTCTACTGCAAAGGGGCAGGTGGAATAGTGCCTGTCAAATGACATTATGGCAAGAAGTAGTTGCCAATGTAAATGCCGTGGGCAGCCACGGACGAATGTATGAGCAGGTGCACCACAGGGCCACTGACATGATAACAGCTACCAGATGAGCTGCTGTAGTAGGCCATGACTTCATAGGTGCAGGTGGAGGCCCTGCTATGCAACAACCACTGACCCTCAATGAGCAGCTCCTCACTGAACTCAGCAGCATCCAGAGCTCCCAAGACACTGATTTGAAGCATGTTCTTGATGTGGATGCCAGTGTGTCAACATCCCAGGAGGAGTTTACAGTTAGGCTTTGCTATGTGTACTGTTGAATAGTGTTGTATATTACCAGAAGAGAAATGCATAAGTTAAGTGTGTGTCACATGCAAATGTTTGTTTGTGGGATTGCAAGTTGATTCTGTTATAAGCTTAGCCTTAGTTGTCAGTCACGTTATTGTGTACATTTGTGTTGTTTGCAGCTTTAAATGTGCAAATGTATTACTATATTTGTTAGTGTTGAATGTGGTTTTATTGGCCTTACCTCTTTCTTAATTTCTTCCAGGACCTGCCTCCACCAACCACATCCCAGGAGGATCTTCCAGGCAAGCCTCGTTATCTGAACAGTTGAATAGTGTTGTACAGTTCAAGGCATTTAAATGAAGTAGTTATTTGTGGCACATCAGGTTTTTGTTTTGGTGTTTAGAAGATTGCTACAGATATAAACTTAACTTGTGATAATAAACCACATTCTTGGGTAGATGTTTGTTGATTTCTGCTATTCAGGGGACAATGTTTTAGACCCTGTGTTACTGTTAATTGTGACGTTGTTGGCCTTACCTCTTGCTTCACCTCTTCCACGTCCATCCGGCCTATAGGCATGCTTGCCATCTGTAGCTGGTAAGTGAAATACTGTCATTTCAGTAGTGCCGATCAATATAAAGCAATATTGTAAAGTGTAATTTGTATTTAAGTCATGTTTTCCATATTGTTCAGCTTTCAGTAATACTGGCAGCATTGTTACTTTGTTAGCATATGTTGCAGTGTAGTATTTCCATTACTAAGCTATTCCTGCATTTATGTATTTTTCTCCCAGGTGTTTCTGACAGTAGAACTGTGGGCACTGTGCCACCTGATGTCAGTATGTCATCTGAGTCTAACAATGATGGTGGCCAAAGTTAGGCACAGTCTGGATGGACAGAAGTTGAATATGACACAGGTTGTCATTCAGTCATCCCCTACATTGACCTTTGATAGAGCCAGTAGGTCTATGTGTACCCAGTCCACTGAGTCACAGATTTTGGACAGGTTCAGGGTGAGCATATTGATCCGGGGAGTGCAGCTACTGTGGTTTCAGTGTCTGTTGAGTCAGAACATAGCCAAAGTGTGGGTGAATTACCACACAGGTGGAGTGATAATGATGCTCAGAGGAGGCCTGCTGTTCTTCCACCACCTAGTGCAGGTGCCACTGCCCATGCCACTTGGCAAATGTTTAGGGCCATCATGGAGGCACAAGCACGTTCCCATCATTTGCCCAGGCAAATGTTCAGGAGGATGGATGTGGCACATCTTCACATGCTTGAATGTCTACACCATGTTGCTGATGCCATGGAGCGCATACATGACACATTGAAAATACCAGTGTCTGTGATGGAATGTCAGCAGGGAGGGGAACAGAATCCCCATGGGCATAGGGCAGCAACATCATCTGCTATCAGCCAATGTGGCAGTTCCAGATCAAGCTCCCATAGTGGCAGTGCTTCCACTGGTTCTCAGTGAGTGTGCTGTCCACATGTAGACATGGCAGGCCTTGGGGTCATAGCCCTGGACATTCCCAGGAAGGGAGCTCATCCAGCAGACAGCAGCCATGTAGGAGCACTGCATCTGATCATTGGTCCGGATGGCAACATGTAAGTGCAACTCCTGGCAGAACTAGGTCTCACAGTCAGGGACAACAATGATGAAATGCAACCTCTACCATACACAGCTCACATCTGTCCAACAGACCAAGACGTAGAGCTAGCACTTCACTTGCTGTGTCCATGCATACACTCACACAACTATTTCACATGGAGGACACACACACACACACACACACACACACACACACACACACACACACACACACACACACACACACACACAAGTTCATAGGTTAGTACTAGGCTAACTGCTCTTATGGGCCATTTTCAGCCTAGCCAGTTACTCCATGTGAGAATCAAACCTTGTACCTTGTGTTTGCAAGATTAACACCTTAACCGTTATGCCAACTTTCCACATAGAACAGGTATTCACTTTCTCTTTCTTCCCTTTTTATTTTTGGCCCAAATGTGTGTCTTCTTACTCACACACACACTGACCAACCTTTTGGGAGAGCCTGGGCTTCCTGCACCACCCACAAAACCCTCTGCAAGTGATAACTGTGCCAGATCCATGTGTTCCACCTCTGTGATTCAGGGATAGAAATCAGTGTCTGATGCTAAGGGTGCATAGCTAGGTTATTGCTTACTATAACTGCATTTCTGTTGTAGAAATGTTAATTTTATCTGTGACATATATTGTGATTGGATATGTAAATAGTTGAGAGTATGGAATTTTCATTACTTTCTACTGAATGTTGTTGTAAGGCTTGGGAATTGAGAAACTGCTGGGTTTATCATTATTTTTTGACTCCTGTCAGTAATAACCAACACACAACACCCTGCGCAAGTGATACGAACTGTGCCATATCCCCTACTTTATAACATATATCTTACAGGATGTTCCAGCCAACACCTATAATGCACCTCAAAGGTCATGCCATGATAATCTGATGTTAGAATTGTGTGACAGCATGACATGTATTTCTGCCTTGTTTGCAGTTTAATATTGTACATTTTTATTTATTTTTTTTCTAGTTGTGCAATGCACCACGTAGCACAAACAGAGAAAGTACTAAACTTACTACTACATCATGGGCTGACTACCCTACTATTCTGATTCGTATAATAATCAAATTCAATTATGTCTTTATATTATATTAACTATTGCACCTGTGCACAAAATACTTGAAAACATTTGTGCATATATTGATACAGGAGACAGTTACATACATCCAGATAAAGGACAATATTATAAGTTCCATGTGTCTGCAGATTGTGGTACTGACCATGTGGTATACTTAGCTGTCTGTCAAAAATGCCAATCATTTTACATCGGTAAAACCGACAGGGCATTTCAGACCAGAATTAGAGAACATCTGTATGCTATTAGGATAGGTTATGTCACCAGTGCCCTGGCCAAACATAACATGGCACAAGGACAGGAACATGTCTTTCGATTTATGGCCATAGATCATACCATCCCTATAGTGAGAGAGGGTAATGTACGGAATAATACAGAAAAGAAGGAAATCAACTGGATCATCAGAATGAGGGCAGACAAAGGCAAAGGCCTGAATGAGAGAGCCTCAATTAAGCCCGTCTTAAGAGCCAGACGTTTAACTATAAAGTAACCACATTATAACAGGATACCTCACAGGGTCTTCTTCTGTTTAATTGATACATACTTATGTTAGAACCATCATAATTTGACCATCTGCCAGTTGTGTTAGATGGAAATGTACCTATATACCTTTATATTCCCTAATTTATTATCATTGATTTATCAGCATGTAGCCATGGATTAGTTGTCCACTGTCCTATACTTTTTTACATCATATATAGTGTTCAGTGTGTAGATCTGTAGGCTTTATAAACATTATCTGTAGTTATAGTCATTAATTTTGATACGAATGTCATGTGGATACGTAGTGATGGACTAACTATGTATTATTTCCCTGCTGTATGATTTCATAGTGTAGAGTTTTGTAAATAATCTGGGTATTCTAGCAGAACTATTTACGTTTACACTACATTTATTTTAAGGCAGTATACAAATTTAACAGGGACAGGCATATCGTCCGTATCTACAAAGTTCAAGCTGAAAGCATATATTATTGCAAAGTTCATGCCAATACATTAAACCTTGTGTTTAGACTGCAATATATAGAACATTATAAGTAACATGTTTTCATATAATGTATATAAGGTTTTAATGATAAGTATACGGCATGAAGAAATAGACAGCAGGTCATATGTGCATTTCACACAGACATACAAAAATATAAAAAAATATATAAAAAATTCCTTTATACAAAAAATGTTTTACAAGTATTTTGTGCACAGGTACAATAGTTAATATAATATAAAGACATCTTTGAATTTGATTATTATACGAATCAGAATAGTAGGGTAGTTAGCCCGTGATGTAGTAGTAAGTTTATTTGTAGAAGTAGTTTATGTAGTTTCCGAATGTTTCATCCTTACATTTTGAAAGCAAGGAAGTCACAGTATTGTTTTTAATTTGAATGTTCCCTTAAAATGCTTAATTGTTTAATGGATTTTAACATGTGACGATTATATAAAGAGATGATGATTTTTTGAATTTTAACGGTCTGATGAAGCTTATGTGAAAGCGCTTACCTGATGCATATGAATTAAAATCAGAACTTTTTTTACACAGACGGAGTATTTCCTTTTTTATATATTGCTCATACTGGATCTGTTGCCAAGCCGTGGTTACCTCTTAGCTGTTTTACTTGGACTTTTCTATTTTATAAAAATATTTGCAATTGTTCCCTTCCAGCTGCCTTTGAACCCGGTACCATGGGGACAAAAACGGGTAAGAATTACCACATTAATAGGTGGTGTTACACACTGAGTTGAGAAACAGAAGTATTTTAAGGAGTTATTAGCAACTGGCAGATGTAAGTGGTGTTGCATACACCTGCTACTTCACTGACTGTATGGTAGCATGTGCCAAGAATATGTCTAATATGCTGTACAGATGGTACTCATTTCAACTACAGATGTATGTAATTGGGTTTGTAGGGCATTGTCGCTTGATGCACTGCTTAGCACAAATTACTTTAGCTATACGAATTTCTTTTGTGTGTAAAGCAGCAGTGCACAAACCACATGAATGGGCCACCCATGTACCAGGCAGGACAGCTACACATACACTGGATGTATTCAATTAATATTATTGGCCATTGCACATTTCCTGGCAGCACCACTGTCATGCAGCATGTATGCATGATGGTAAGCAATGTTTAAATGTTGCAAATCCAGAAAGTGCACACTCCCGGTAAGTGCGATACCTGCAATTGGTGGGACAACATTATTCTACATCGGTCTCAATTTGTGATAGACATGGCTGGCATTTCTGGAAAGTTTTTGAGATTCAGTTCTCAAAGATGGGGTGTCCAGTAGTCCAAAGTGTTTGTTGGACTCTTAGTCAAAGCACATGGGTCCAGGCTGTTGCACAGAGACTATCATGGCTTAAAGTACAAAGCAGAGGAATGGAATAGTCTGGCCTGAGCTCTGACCAGTGCTGCTGGTATCCCCTGCACTGATGAACAATGTAGGAACCACTACAGAGACCTCAGGATGAGGAAGAGGGATACACTCAACCAATGGGTTGAGGAATGTAAGACTGGGGACACTCCACAGATGTATAAGTGTCAGTTATAGAGACTACTTATCAGAGTTAACAGCTGGATATAGTCAGGATTGGTATGCTTAATGGTATTTGGTTGTGCTCTATTTTTCCGCAGCCATCACAGACTGGGCAGTGAATGTCCAAACCCATGCTGCAAGATTGGCACTGATGCAAGACATATGTGGTATGTATGCATACCAACAGTGGAGTTATTTTAGCATTAAAAAGTTATGATGCATTTATTTGTTACTTATACAGTTGTATCAAAGTGAGCATTCATTTTTTTAAACGTAATAGCGAAGTGTGCATTATTACTCTGGAGGGCAAAACAGTTCATTATTACAAAGTAGGAACAAACACTAAATCAACTTGTAAAAAAGCGAACAAGAAGAGGAACAGGTCACAAATCACGCCAGCCGAAGTAAAACAAATAAATCCTTTTACTTGTTGTAAGCGCTTTCATGCATACAAATACATGCACTTCTTCAGACAAATACAAAGACATATTAAAACACTTATATATGCTTTGGATACCCAGCTGACCCATTTTATGAGCAATAATCAAATTAGTTAATTATTCAATTAAATCAGGGTAAACCAAACAACCTAAAAAACAGTGCGTTTTGACTGCCCAAAACTACACAAATCTTGAATACATGTATATTCTTGACCAACTACCAATAATTCTACATCATAAAATACAAAAGTGAACATGAAAGTAAATAAATTTATCAACTAAATTATATATAAAAAAATATATAAAAATATATATATATATATAAATATGTACAAAAATGCATTTGTATATTTTATAACCACAAAAATACTTTACAAAACTATTCAAAGTGCATTGAAAATACGTATATATGAGCATTTGTACGCTATATCTAAGCAAAATTTGTCAAATGCGTTAGCCAAGCACATTAGTGAAAATCTGACACATAGTTTTGTATTTAATGTTGTTGAAAAGGTTCAAAGAAATCCCAGAGGAGGAGCATGGTGTTTAAAACTACAGGAGCATGAACTCCTCTGGCAATTAAAAACAAATGCATACACTTTTCCAGGAATCAATGATATGTGCTCCATAAAATGTCTTCTCAACATTAAGGCCTTGAACAGATAAATTATACTATATTCTAATACAATCAATGAATATGTAATATTTATATACTTTCCCTTTTGGGTTCCATCAAAATGTACAATGTAGGATACATGGAATTCTGAACATATTATAGATATTAAAAATGAACACATTCGATATTTTACCATCATGTATTAGTACTATATATATAGTTTAGACAATTCTATTTTTGGAAAGCAGCATTAATATACAAGTAACCTTTTTTATGTTGCACTTTGAATAGTTTTGTAAAGTATTTTTGTGGTTATAAAATATACAAATGCATTTTTGTACATATTTATATATATATATATTTTTATATATTTTTTTATATATAATTTAGTTGATAAATTTATTTACTTTCATGTTCACTTTTGTATTTTATGATGTAGAATTATTGGTAGTTGGTCAAGAATATACATGTATTCAAGATTTGTGTAGTTTTGGGCAGTCAAAACGCACTGTTTTTTAGGTTGTTTGGTTTACCCTGATTTAATTGAATAATTAACTAATTTGATTATTGCTCATAAAATGGGTCAGCTGGGTATCCAAAGCATATATAAGTGTTTTAATATGTCTTTGTATTTGTCTGAAGAAGTGCATGTATTTGTATGCATGAAAGCGCTTACAACAAGTAAAAGGATTTATTTGTTTTACTTCGGCTGGCGTGATTTGTGACCTGTTCCTCTTCTTGTTCGCTTTTTTACAAGTTGATTTAGTGTTTGTTTCTAAGTTTCATGGCGGAGGGGAGCGGTGCTTCACAATCGCAGTCGCAAGATTTATTTGGTTCTAATTCTATGGCAAACAGAACCAATGAAGACACTGATGCCATCGGGTATCTTATGGCTTTGGTACAGCAATTAACGCAGCGTGTAGAAGATTTAACATCTAAAGTAGAGACCCGATGTAACAACACTACACCAGCAGTTCGTCCTAAGACAGGGGTAACTTTTGCAACAATGTCTACTCTACCTACCCCTGTTCTACAAACGGACAATGCCATTCCAACTACCCTTTTGAGCAACAACAACATGGAAGGCACCATACTAAGCAGTATTCCACCAGGACAACCAATGCGTTATAATACGCAAGTCGGTGGAATAAATAATTCTTCCATCAACGAACCAGGTAATTCTATTAGTACAAATCGAGTCCCTGGTCTGGAAGAATTTTGCAAAACACCGGACATTGATTTTAATTCAGCAGGCAATGTACATGTTACTAATACAACTTTTTCTGACAGCGATGTTGGTAATATCGCTGTTAACCTCAAGAATTTTGATACTGTTCTGCTTAAATTCAAAAAGTTGCAAGTTGAAATCATTTATCTCCGTGAGTGCTTAAATTTGAAAATTGTGCCAAAAGGTTTAAGACAATGGAAATACCCTTCTGGCACAATTAAACAATCAGAATTCCATCTTCAACTAATCGATCACTTCAATCAACAAGGCTTCAAGTTTCTTGATTTGCTGATCACGGAATATACCAAACAAATAGACACTTTGAGGGAAAAACTATCAACCCTGGATAGAATTATTAAATCTCATCCTGACTTTAACAAATATGAATACGACTATGCCAGGTCCTTTACAAGCATAGCAGCACTCATTTACAAAATAACTGAAACCAAAAAGAGGAAAATCAGCAGAGATAAGCTCGCTTATGAAAAAGGACTCGCCTACCCAGATCCCCCCACGCTTAGTAACCAGCGTGGTACATCCGTATCGGCGTTACAATCCAACGTAACAACAAGTATGGCAGCAGAAGATGAACTTGATGCATTTTTAGAAGCCGATACCAGCATTCTCTCCCATGACGACGAACTTCCTCAACACCCTAGGCGTAGTGAACGCATCAATAGTAATAACAACAAAAAGCAACAGGATCAACAACAACAACAACAAAAAAATCAATACAATAATAAATACGACAAACAACAGGGTTTTCAGCAAGTCCGCTCGAACACACAGAAGAAAACGAACTGGAACCGCAAAGGCAACAACAAATTTGGATACAACAAGCGGAAAAGATAACACACGATATCCAGTTCCCGAAAATTCTTACAAGTAAGACTAGTGACTTTAAAATCTATAACTATACGGACTGGGAAACTTGTTCTGAATTTGTCGAACTGCTAGCTAAGGGGTTTACATATGTATTACCTTCCAAATTTAACTTAAGCAATGTTTTATGCGATTTAAAGTTATTCTTACGCAAATTAAATTTGAAAATATTATTTGGTGAACAGGATGTTTCTCAAAGATCCAATGAATATGTGGCAAGTGTGTTCAATCCTCCTTTAGATCAGAATCTTTTAACATTCGAAAAAATAACTGAAATGCAACTGAGAAGTTTGTATAACGAATGTAGGTTATGTAAGTCATTACACGCAAATGAGATGGAATTAATTACACACGCCAAAGTCCACAAAATACGAGTGATGAAACCAGATAAAGGGGGAGGAGCAGTTCTTATGCATGAGGCAGATTATGTAGAGAAGATGTATGACTTACTATCTGCGGATGAATACACACAGGTTTCACTTAATGAACTGAATCAAGCATATCAGAAATTGAAGAACCATCTAAGTGATTTATTTATTGAAGGGCATATAAGTATTGAAATGTACCATTACTTTTCAATGCAGGCACCCCTTACTCCTATTCTGTTCGGGGTCCCGAAATTACATAAAAACATTTCTATACCGCCCTTTAGACCCATAATTGATGGTCGCAATTCAATAACTTATTCTTGCGCTAAATGGGTAGACAACAAACTAAAAGGTTATTTAAAGACTGAGGTACAGATATGCAGAGACTCTTGGCATGTTTTAGAGAATTTGAACAACATCCCCTTTAACGCAGATTACATTTTTTTAACAGCTGACATTAAAAATCTATATACAGCAATTCCACAAAGTACAGGTCTAGATTGGGTTAGAGACTTTTTATTATTAAAAAACTGCCCTGGTGTTGTTAAAGGCAGATGGTACTGGGTTCGACTGCAAGTGGAAGTAATAATGTTCCAAGCTTGTATGATACTTTAAATATATCCACTTATATCACTGCTTTTTACCATTGCAGCACATTGGTGTGCATCACACACACCATCGTGCAATAATTCTTTAAAGAAAAGAAATGGGACATAACAGAAAGTGGTGAAATGGGGAGCAACAGGGGGAAGAACAAAGTGAACACAAGGCAGGATTGTGCAGGAAGGATGTAGAAAAGAACTGTAGCTATCCATTTCTTCCAGAATAAAACATACATATTTGGCTGAATTTGGACTGTCACCCCCAGAGAGAGGGGACCACAACACAATATGTTGTATAGAGAACTGTATAGAGAATTTGAAATAATCATCTGTGTCGATAAAACATGTGCAAAATGGAGAGCTATGTATGGGAAAATTTTTTTGTGGGACGGGTGACCTTTTTTCTGAAAGAGAGAAGAATGTTGGGGAAGAGATGTAGGAATATCTAGGTGAGAAGCATGTGGTAAGTATGTATCAGACAGGTAAGGAACATACCTCTCAACCTGGAAACATCAAAAATCTGGACAAGACCCATGAAAAATAGGTACAAATCTGTATCCTGATTAAAATCTAATTTGCATACATAATTATGTAACCCCACCCACTCCAATGGAATTGTGGGAAATGTTAAAATGCAAACTGAAGAACAGACAACTAAAATATGGATCCTGAGTCCCCCTGCAGCCATTCCAATGTCCCATTACCTGGCTATTTCACCCCATTTACTATAAACACTAACGTGTGCATACTGCTTTACTTCTACAATGATTATTTGGATTGCATTTTTACATTTTACAGCACAACAATGCACAAACACTAATATACATCTGGTAAACAGAGCAATACTGTCTCACAATGAAAATAGACTTGGCATTAGAACTTCTCTGCCCTTGAAACTCACATTCATTGAAACAGCATTGAGTGGTGGATAAAGATTACCTTTGAGCTGTTTTCAAATCATTGGCCCCTTGCACACAAAACAAGAAACATACATGTGTTCTTTTCTTTGATACACCTTCCTGACTTTATTAAATTATATTCCTTGTATAATACAACACACTTGTTAGACAGAGCACATTTTAAATTTATTGTTTGAACATTTTTCCAGTAGGCTGTACTGTAGGCAATGAAACAAAATACACGAACCAATAATGACAAAACTGCCCAATTCAGACATTTCCATCATAAAAGTCTACTTCCACATCCACACTATAACTAGAATGACAGTAGTGTAAGCCATAGGCATCTTGCACAGCTTCTCGCACTTATTTTAAATTTCATTTTTTTGGGGGGGGACAAAAGGTCAAAAACCAGGGACACAGTTTAAGCATTGCTTCTATAATTTTGTAAAGTTACTAGAATAAAATATTGTGTTACCACCATGCATCTCATTGACAAGTTTTGAACCCAGGACCCCATGCACTACAGTCAGAGCAACATACCACTATGCCTAATCAGCAGCTTCCTGAAAAATAGGAAGACTGAAACTTAATGGCTATCATTTAGTGAATTCACTTCTCACCATAGCTCTCAACCTCTTAGCACAAAAAACCTGGACAAAGCAAATAAAGGGGAAATACAAATTCAGTTCTCACTTCTCCCCATAGCTCTCAACCTCTTAGCACAAAAAAACCTGGACAAAGCCAATAATTTAGTTCTCATTTCTCACCATAGCTCTCAGGTCTCAACCTCTTAGCACAAAAAAATGGATAAAGCCAATAATGGGGGAATACAGCCCCAAAAACAGGGACACATTTCAAATACTGATATTATAAACTTAGAAAATTGCTAGAATAAAAGGTTTTTGCCTTACCATTTATTTTCTGAAGAATATGAAGTCTGAAATTCAAATGCCTGTCATTATTTAGTGACTTCAGTCCCTCACTGATTTGCCACAAATATCCAGAAAACCACAGATTTTGAGGAACAGAACAAAAATATGAGGCATAAAAATGGTGGTAGGTAGGGACAGTAGGCTGTTGTTACCTGAACCCAAGGCTTATGGTTTGAGCCTGAGTACCTCTAGCCACCAGGTATAAGCACCTGGGGTATTACACACACAAGAATACAACTTATGCTTTCATCAGGGGAAATGAGAACTGAATGAAAAAACGTATTAACAAAGACAAAAAAGCTGCTCAGAGAAGTGGAATCCAGACATAGAAAAGTGATCAGTTTACTTTACTCTTTCAACACTTTATTTACTTCCAGAGACCATGCAGGAGAAAGTAAATCATATTACTAGTCAAGGAATACATTTTCCATCAACTGCCATCATGCTTTCAACCCTTCATATTGTAAGAGACTGATAATGAGCAGATTCGTTGTCTGAAAGTCAGCTGCTAGCAGGCCAGTTTCACACCGACTTATTTAAGAGACTGATAAAATATAAATACGTTTTATGGTTACAACTGGTACTCATGGTTACTAACTTTTCAAAATGGGTACAGCAAACAACAACCTTGATCAAAGTAAACAAAACAATGCAGAACCCATTTCTTTTTTTATATTTTTTTCTGTGCCTTCATATCATTTTTTGTCTGGCACAAGTGTCTAAATTAGAAATGTCCTGTAACAAAACAGATAGATGGTGACCATACTGGTGATATACACCACAAACACACACGCACACATGCACACACACCTCTCGGAAAGAAAGCTCCTTACACACATCATGTCCATTCTTATACACACACCATTTCAAGCTGCTTGCTCTTATTTCTCCATTCTCGGAGGAAAACACACACATCTCCTGCCTCTCAGAAGGAAAGAAAGCTGCTTAGACACTTCATGTCCATTCTCAGAAGAAAACAAAGAAAGCTGTGTTCTCAGAGGAAAATACACACAACCTCTGTTCTTGAAAGTAAGCTGATGACACACACACACACACACACACACACACACACACACACACACACAGACACACACACAGACACACACACAAAACCTGTGTTCTTGAAAGAAAGCTGCTGACACACACACAACCTCCGTTCTTGAAAGCAAGCTGCTTACACACGTCCGTTCTTGGAATGGAAGAAAGCTGTGTTTTTAAACACACCATTTCAAGATGCTCTCTATATTTCTCCGTTCTCAGAAGAAAACACACATTCTCCTGCCTGCCTCTCAGAAGGAAAGAAAGCTCCATACACACATCACATCCGTTCTCAGAAGAAAGCTCTGTTCTTACACACACACCATTTCAATCTGCTCGCTCTGTTACTTCTCATAATTACCAATACCTGCCCTGAAGAAAACAAGCTGCTTGCTAATGCTCCATTCTCAGGAACCATTTGTGGCTGGTGATTGGTGAAGGAGTTCCATTCCCCACTTAACTCTGTAGCTTCTAGTGTTCTTGGTACATTTGCTGCTGGCTGGAAATGAATGCGCGCTATTTGTTTGAGCTGGCTGAGCTCAATTCTGACTGGCTGGCAGGCCATTTCACAGAGTTGACATCATCACGCACATGGTGATGTCAGCACAAAATACCAGATTGAAAATTCAAAATAAACAGCTGGGAAATTCAGAAATTAAGGGGTGCCACTCAGGAATCGTGGCACCCCACTATTTGGACCCCAAAACTCGGTAGAAAATGAGTAATTCGGTATGGTTGGAAGGTATGGTGAGGAAGCAATTGCAGACAAACAAGAGAAACAAGGCAAGAGACAGGGACAGTGTAGGACACATGAAGTGGGTGAACACCGTGTGTGGGGAGTGGGGTGGGAAATCTCAGTCCCATCCATGCCAAGGTGGTTGACAGTGAGAATCTAGTCCTCACCCAGTGAACTGTCATCACTGTTACCTCACTGCACCACTGTCTGCAGTTCCTAACATCTGGTCCTCCTATGGGTGCTCTCCACTAGAATGGAGAGCAGACACTCCATCCAACATAGGTGTGCACCAACAGTGCAGTGCAAAATCCTATGCACCATCCCTAGCAGTTTGTCATGGGTGATAAACTCACCCACTCTGCCAATGCACCTGGAGAGAGCCACAGACCTATCCTCTGGACCAGAACTACCTAAGGGGTTAGGCAGTGCAGGGGAAGCAGAAGGGATGTTACCAGGTACTGTACCAGAATTGCTGGGCAGCAGTGCTGTAACAGGTGGAGTGGAGGCAGGTGGATCCCATGGGACATTCCTACCCCACTGTGCTGTGGGAAAAATAAAAAATAAAAAAATAAAGACAGAAAAAATAATAAACCCCACCCCAAAAAAAGAGAGAGAAAAGGGTTGGAGTGAAAGAAAAAAAGAGAGAACATTAGTAACTTCATCCAAAGCACTGATACAATTATGTTACTGTATTCTTTTACCTTTGCTTTTAACACTACAAACTCCTCTAACAAGTTTCTTCCTTACTTTTAAGACTACCTTGTTTATAACAGAGGCACACTGTAGTACAAGATTGTAGCCACCAACCCTTGATGTGTGCATATATTGCACATATGAGTGTTGCAGTTAAACAGATTACAGATTACAGAAGGTCATTTGTGCCATTGGTATAGAGGTATGAAGTTATACTCCAATAATGATGAAAACATAACAGTACTATATACTTGGAAAGTACTGTTTTTGAACCCACAACCGATGACTAAGCTAAAATACTTCTTTTGTCCTACAGACTACTGCATGCATTCTTTTCCTTTTACAGTTTAGAGATATATCCCCTCTGTTATTTGAGAATATGGCACCATTGTTTTGTTCTACAGACTAAGGCATACATACATTCATTTACAGTTGTGATATGCATGCTCAATTTGATACATATGCGTGTTCCAATTATACTAAATATAGATTACAGAAAGTCATTTCTGCCAATGGTATAGAGGTATGAAGTTACATTCCAATAATGATGGAAACCTAACAGTATTGTATATTTGTGAAGTGCAGTTTTTGAACCCACAACTGATGACTACGTTAAAATACTGTACTGTTCTTTTATCTTACAGACTACTGCATGCCTACTGTTATTTAAGAATATGGCACCATTGCTTTGTACTACAGCATGCATAGTTCTTTTATAGCTGGGATATGCATGCTCAATTTGATATAACTCTATTAAATACCAAGTAAGCGGTCTTTAACTTTTAATGTTACGAAATTACTATAAAAATCATTATTATTATTATTATTATTATTAAAATATTATTTATACAGTACTGTTCTGATGCATACATACCATATGCTTTTCGCATCCTTGCTAGATGCGCAGCATGGGATCGAACTTTTGAGACTCTCTCCTCAGAAGCTGTGGTAAAAGAACAGAACACCATTACCAGTCTTGACTATATTCAGCTTTTAACTCTTACAATTACTCAATGAAATTGATATTTACAAATCTGTGGGGTGTCCCCTGCCCCATATTCCCCAAATCCAAAGCTCAAGGGTATCCTGCTTCCTCCTCTGGAGGTCATGAAAATGATGTCTGCATTGTTCAGCTGTGTGGGGGATACCTGTCACACTGGTTAAGGCCCTGGCAACATTATTCCAGGCTTCAGATTTATATTCTGAGCTGGAATAGTCCTGCCAAAGCAACCTGGGCCCATGTTCTCTAACTCGGATTCCAACAAAAATCTTTGGCTCCTGGACACCCCAAAGCTGCACATGAAAGCACACACCTTCTCCAGCAACTCCAGACATGCCTGCCATAGTTCAAGCTCAATATCTAGTGAGCATTCCCACCAGTTGCAGTTTATATGGTACTGTTTCCCACATATTCCACATCTTGCACTTACTGAGAATGCACTCATTTTAAATTTGCAACATTTGAAAATGTTATGCATCACTTAGCATCACACAAACACAGTAGGCGGGAGTGTGCACTGCAGGGCACCATGTTTGCGCAATAGGAAGCAATGCACAAAAATGGCAAACAAAGATATTTCTAGCTGATTAGGTATACAGGCACTTGTGTAAATAAGCTAGTCAGTTTTATATATATAGTTCTCCTACACCTGCAGCTATTACAAGTGTAACTCCCACTGTATTTCATTGTAGAAATAATAGACTGTAGTTTTTCATTACACCACAGGAATATAAAAGACAATTTCGAAAGTGAAAGAGGAGACTGATATACTAGCTGCAGGAGGGAAGACTGAAATAGGGAGCTGAAGGGAAAAAGGGCCTTGCAGCATGACTGGATTTTCTTTTCTAGTGCTTTGGGATAGGGAAGTAAGGTAGCAGATTGTGTCTGTCTTTTGCTGAAATCCTGTATGATGGTATTTTGTGGAATCAGGAGAGAAGTCTGAAACCAGTAGTTTCATGACTGCATGGAGTTCCCTTGGGCCTAGTACAGAGAAACCATAGATGATTACCAGAGTTCTGGCAAGTGATTTTTCTACTTTTCTCATCAGAGGAACCACAGTGCCTGGTCACTAGGATATTCTCGATGGAGTGGTGAGAGGCTCTGGCCGTCATTTTATATTTTTATAAGATTGGCAGATTCCCCCCACTAAAGGCTTTGTGGATGACAAATAACTGGGATCCATATGAGCTCCAACCTGGGCCATATCATGCTGGCAGCAAGACTGTAAGTAGTCACTGGCCAGTGAGCAGGGTATAATAGATAGTTTCATAGCTGGTCTGTTTAGAATTGATCAAGGGGGTTGAGGATGTAATACTGCTCAATGACATTGCACTTTCTCATATTTGTATTGTTGCAGTATAAATATTCATTGTTCAATGACATTGCATTTTGCTCATGTTAGGACTGCTGCCTACAAGAATTTTGCTGGTCAATGACATTGCATTTTCTCATATCTGTATTGTTGTATTATAACTCTTTTATTGCTGAATGACATTGCATTTTTCCTGTGTTTGTATTGCTGCATTATAAAGCTTTACTGCTCATTGATATTGCCTTCTTTGTGCATGTTTGAATGTCAAGACCTTTTTCTGTTGAATTCTGGGGAAGGGGGTGAATGTATGTTTTCATTGTATGCATATCTCACCTTGCCTTATTGCTAACTGGTGCACTGTTGAAATAATTTGTTTGTGGCTGTGCTATTGCCTTTTAAACTAGATGTATCACATAGAATAAAATCTGTCATTCTTGCCACCATGGTGTGTTGGGCCTATAGGGGTGCTACCTGAGTCAGATAGGAAGGAACACATATCTACTTCAGCTACACCTGTGTGTGCATTAGGAGAGATCAAAGAGAAGACCCCTTAGTACAGCTGGTGGTAGCTGCTTTAGAGAAGAAACAAGTTAATATGCTTTGCACTGATATGCATCCTCTGGCAAGACTTTTGCCCAAAGAATGGGACAGACTCCAGATACAGAATGGTCTAGTGTATAGGAGATCTCCAAGTGTATTCATCAGTGAAAAATAGCAATTGTTGCTTCCTTAGAAGTATAGAGAAGTAGTACTCTGGTTATTCCATGATGAACATGGTCATCTTGGTTATGACAGAACTATGGGTCTGGTACAAGACAGGTTCTACTGGCCATGCATGAAGCAAGATGTTGAGGATTATTGTCGTACATGTCTTCGTTCCATTAGACAGGTTCTACTGCTATGCATGAAGCAAGATATTGAGGATTATTGTCATACATGTCTTCATTCCATTAGACAGGTTCTACTGGCCGTGCATGAAGCAAGATGTTGAGGATTATTGTCGTACATGTCTTCATTCCATTAGACAGGTTCTAACTGGCTATGCATGAAGCAAACTGTTGAGGATTACTGTCGTACATGTCTTCATTCCATTAGATAGGTTATACTGGCCATGCATGAAGCAAGATGTTGAGGATTATTGTCGTACATATCTTCGTTCCATTAGACAGGTTCTACTGGGCATGCATGAAGCAAGATGTTGAGGATTACTGTCGTACATGTCTTCATTCCATTAGACAGGTTCTACTGGCCATGCATGAAGCAAGATGTTGAGGATTATTGTCGTACATGTCTTCATTCCATTAGACAGGTTCTACTGGCTATGCATGAAGCAAACTGTTGAGGATTACTGTCGTACATGTCTTCATTCCATTAGACAGGTTCTACTGGCCATGCATGAAGCAAGATGTTGAGGATTATTGTCGTACTTGTCTTCGTTCCATTAGACAGGTTCTACTGGCTATGCATGAAGCAAGATGTTGAGGATTATTGTCATACATGTCTTTGTTCCATTAGACAGGTTCTACTGGCCATGCATGATGCAAGATGTTAAGGATTATTGTCGTACATGTCTTCATTCCATTAGAAAGGTTCTTCTGGCCATGCATGAAGCAAGATGTTGAGGATTATTGTCGTACATGTCTTCATTCCATTAGACAGGTTCTACTGGCCATGCATGAAGCAAGATGTTGAGGATTATTGTCGTACATGTCTTCGTTCCATTAGACAGGTTCTACTGGCCATGCATGAAGCAAGATGTTGATGATTATTGTTGTACATGTCGTCGTTCCATTAGACATGTTCTACTGGCTATGCATGAAGCAAGATGTTGAGGATTATTGTCATACATGTCTTTGTTCCATTAGACAGGTTCTACTGGCCATGCATGAAGCAAGATGTTGAGGATTATTGTCGTACATGTCTTCATTCCATTAGACAGGTTCTACTGGCCATGCATGAAGCAAGTTGATGATTATTGTCGTACATGTAATCATTGCATTCAGAGAAAGAATCTGCTGACCAGAGCTGCCTCATTGGGTCAAATGGAAAGTAGTGGATCCATGAAGCTGGTCTGTGTAGATTTTCTGTGCATTGAACTGGATGAAGGCAGGATCAGTAATGCGCTGGTGGTGACAGACCACCATACCAGATATGCTCAAGCATTTCCCACTCACGATCAGAAAGATATTACAGTGGAGAAACTACTAGTTGAAAAGTTCTTTGTACACTATGGCCTGCCAAAAAGGATACACTCTAATCAAGGACGTGGTTTTGAGAGCAATCTTGTCCATGAACTACTCACTCTGTTGGGAGTCCAAAAAAACCTGCACCACTCCTTATCATCCTCAAGGGGATCCTCAGCCTGAGTGTTTCAACAGAACTTTACTAGACATGTTGAGGACACTATCTGCTGAGAAGAAGAGTCAATGTAGTAGACATGTAGCCACAGTGGTGCATGCTTACAACAGTACTAAAAATTATGCTACAGGATTCTTGCCTTACTTTCTAATGTTTGGAAGAGAAGCTCGTCTTCCTGTTTACGTCACCTTTGGAGTCACAGCTGATGATACACCAGTGCGATCTCATGGCAGTTATGTGGAGAGACTCAAGAAGAACCTCAGACAGGCTTATGAGCTTGCTGAAAAATTAACAGGTCAAAGACATCAGCAAAATAAGGCTCACTATGACAAAAAAGTAAAGATGCATGACTTGCAGCCAGGGGACAGAGTCCTTTTGAGGAATTAGGGTCTAAAAGGAAAGCATAAACTGGCTGACCACTGGGGATCTAAGATTTACATAATTTGTTATCAGCTACCTAATATCCCTGTCTACCAAGTTTGCCCTGAGGGGAAAGAAGACCCATAAAAACCTGGCACCGCAACAACTTAATGCTCTTGGCAAAATCAGTGACACTCATGAATCTGGAACCCAGAATGGCTCAGCAGAAGCCTAACCCAAGGCGATCCAGAAGGCTAAGGTGGAGAGGAACTATCGTCTCCAATGTTCAAGAGCCTATGTTTCCTCCTGTGGAAGGACAGGAGGACAGTGATAATGACTGGGGTTTCAGTGGGCTTTTTATGAGGATGTTCAAGACCCCATGGGCTATAATCTCAATGTAAATGCACCAGAATTTGTTCCTTGTCATTTTAAGCAGCCCAGACCTAACAGTAGACTAAGTAATGTTTCTGTGCCTCTTACAGGACCTGATACTGATGGAAGCCCTGCCATGCAAACTTCAGAAAATAGTGCTGAGGACATTCATACCGTTATGGAAAATGAAAGTGAAGTTATACAAGAGGAGATCTTAGAAGTAGACAATATGCCTACTGAAGAACTGGACATTGAATGTGATGTGAGTGACAAACCTTCCAAGCAAAATTCCTTAGCTGTCTCTTCTGAACCAAAACTGCAGAAACTGATTCGGCCCCCACAGAGACTTAGATATAACAGTTTGGGACATAGTACACAGGAATCTGTGACCACAGCTCATCGGACAGCCTGCGCCCATAATCCCTATGCGTCCTACTCCAGTGGTGACACCCCTTCCCAAGTTACGCATAAGGCTGATTACCCTTGGTGGAATGTACCTTTTGAATGCAAAAATACTATTCAGTTGATGGTGCATTAGTGCGTGTAAATATTTTGCCACTAATCTACCTTTGACTTGCAGGGACCCATGATTTTCAAGTGGGGGGAGAGTGCAGTTCCCAATGTATTTCATTGTAGAAGTAATAGACTGTAGTTTCTATTACACCACAAGGTGGAGCTCTTGTCAGGAATATAAAAGACAATTTCGAAAGTGAAAGAGGAGACTAATATACTAGCTGCAGGAGAGAAGACTGAAACAGGGAGCTGAAGGGAAAAATGGCCTTGCAGCTTGACTGGATTTTCTTTTCTAGTGCTTTGGGACAGGGGAAGTGAAGTAGCAGATTGTATCTGTCTTTTGCTGAAATCTTGGATAATGGTATTTTTTGGAATCATTAGAGAAGTCTGAAACCAGTAGTCCCATGCCTGCATATGATTCAGCAAGAAAAGGAGTTCCCTTGGGCCTAGTACAGAGAAGCCATAGATTATTACCATAGTTCTGGCAGGTGATTTTTCTACTTTTCACATCAGAGGAACCATGGTGCCTGGTCACTAGGATATTCTCGATGAAGTGATGAGCGGCTCTGGCCATCATTTTATATTTTTATAAGATTGTTGGAGTCCCCCCCAAATGCTTTGTGGATTACAAATAAATGGGATCCATATGAGCTCCAACTTGGGCCCCATCATGCCGACAGCAAGACTGTAAGTAGTCACTGGCCAGTGAACAGGGTATAATAGAGGATTTCATAGTTGGTCTGTTTAGAATTGATCAAGTGGGTTGAGGGTGTTAGTACTGCTCAATGACATTGCATTTTCTCATATTTGTATTGCTGCATTATAAATCTTCATTGTTCAATTACATTGCATTTTGCTTGTGTTACGACTGCTGCCTACAAGAATTTTGCTGCTCAATGAGATTGCATTTTCTCATATCTGTATTGTATTATAACTCTGTTATTGCTGAATGGCATTGCATTTTCCTGGAGCTAGTATATCAGTCTCCTCTTTCACTCTAATTGTCTTTTATATTCCTGACAAGAGCTCCACCTTGTGTTGTAATTAAAAGCTACAGTCTATTACTTCTACAATGAAATATAGTGGGAGCTACACTCTCCCCCTCACTTGAAATCTTGGGTCCCCCCAAGTCAAAGGTAGATTAGCAGCAAAATATTTACACACACTAATGCACCATCAACTGAACAATATTTTTGCATTCAAAAGGTACATTCCACCAAGGGTAATCAGCCTTATGCATAACTTGGGAAGGGGTGTCACCACTGGAGTAGGAGGCATAGGGATTATGGGCACAAAATCTCCGATGAGTTGTGACCACAGGCTCCTGTGTACTATGTCCCAAACTGTTATATGTAAGTCTCTGTGGGGGCCGAATCAGTCTCTGCAATTTTGGTTCGGCTCATTGATATTGCCTTCTTTGTGCATGTTTGAATGTCAAGACATTTTTCTGTTGAGTTCTGGGGAAGGGGGTAAATGTATGTTTTCATTGCATGCATATCTCAGCTTGCCTTATTGCTAACTGGTGCACTGTTGAAATAATTTGTTTGTGGCTGTGCTATTGCCTTTTAAACAAGATGTGTCACCTAGAATAAAATCTGTCATTCTTGTCACCTTGGTGTGTTGGGCCTATAGGGGTGTCACCAGAGTCAGGTAGGAAGGAACCCATATCTACTTCAGCTACACCTCCTGCGGGTGTGCTACACAAGAAGAAGAAGAAGATTGAAAAAAAAAACAGCTGTGTATCTTGCACTTTATTGTTATAATCTGCACCCTCACAACAGTACAACAAAACTTGCACACCCTGTACTAGAACCCCATACCATCTGCACTCCACCCCTACATTTAAAACCTGTTGAATCAAGATTAGTGAGATGGATATATATACTATCTTAGTAGTTATTGTAAGGTTCTTGCTGTTAACCATAGAGCAACACCACTTAGCATGGTTGCATAATGCATAATATTATTAACTGAATGCATCTGGATCATATGCGTGGCTGTCTGGATAATGTCTACAACCTGGGTGGTCCATTTCTCCAGTTTATGCACTTCTCCACTTGGTGCAAACCAGATGAGCATAGCTAAACATGTTTATGCCAAGCATATATATATCTTTATATATATATATATATATATATATATATATATATATATATATATATATATATTAAAAGAAAAGGATAAAACAAATAAATTTAAAACACAAACAGCAGACTGTCCACAGTTTTACAGGATGTGCAGATATTTGCATTATATATTTGGCCTTTTCTTTGTAAAATGGGTGGTTTATTGTAAAATCACTGAAGACTGAAATTTCAATATATCATGCCATATACATTTCTCTTCCGTACTTCATATCTTTCAGAAAATGCATGTTTGCCCTGTGCCTTGGAATGATCCACATTCACTGTACAGGTTTTGTGGCCAGTAACACCTGGGTGAGCTGCAAAACTTTCCCTACGCACACCACTCCTCATTAATATTCATGTTACAAGATTGTGCGATGTCGTGCAATGCGCAGTATCATGCACGAGAATACACTCCATGTAGGCTCTCCATGGAACCTGCACAGAGTTTATTGAATCGGGTATGCATCTGTTCACTGTGCTGGTCTGAATCCATGATGTATTTTGGAAATGAGTTTATAATTTTTAGGAAATGAGAGTCTACATTTTCTTATATGTTTGACAAAGTAGACAATAAGGCAGTATGTTTGTAGTTGTTTAGGGCCTTGAATGCACTGCCTTTATGATGGGGTATATTAAATGCCTTTTTTTCTAATGATGTAACAAATTTCTTAACAGAACAATTCCTTAGCATGTTTCTATACAATAATGGATTCTACAATCTACAGAAACCAAATATTTTTTTTTTCTGCTGACAGTGAATCAGGTGTTAGACTCCGAAGAAGTGTATATACCTAATTGTAACAGCACTGACAGAGAAAACTAACACTGTCTATGAGCTGGGATCTAATAAGAGAAAACTAATGTACTTTTGTTATTTGACAGAGTCCTGAAAGTGGGAACAAAAATGACTATAGTTTCCTCACTATTTAGGCCACACAAGGGAGAAGGCACAGGTTTATGTGCTGAGTATAGCATTCTATCTATACAGTTCCAGAACTTCTTAGGATTATGGAAACAGACATGCTACTTTTGATGGTTGCAGGTTTGCTTTTCAGAAGTACAGAGAGCTTTACTTCATTCCTTGCTTCCCTGTAGTTCATAAGATAAATGTTATGCACTGTCCAATAATATTTGGACCAAAGACTATCTGTGAGTGATATCATATTTTAATCCAGTGAGTAATCCTGTGAAAATTCCTTAGTATGACTCTTTCTAGACACTGGGGGGCCATATTGTGTAGAAGATTCATAAAGGTTTTATTGACGAGCTGCACATATCACAGTTCTATAAGCATTTCAGGCTCAAACTTGATCTTATCTCCAATACAACAGAACATTTTACTTTTGCAAATGTTATCCTGATCCCCTATTACAAATGCTGAAGGGTGGAATCTTAATGAATCATTCATAACACCAGCTACAGACATATTAGCGGGGGTATTACTCTCAAGATGACGTCTAAGGTGCTTTATCTTCAGTGCCAATAAGACAATTTATTAAATACGGCAAACCATAAAATGATAAATTGGGTGAGTATGGTCATCTGTGCATGCTTTAATTCTCTGTTTAGTTCACATAACTCAATTAACTCAAACCTTATGTTACACATTATCCAGTATATTGCATCTTCTTGCATTTGGTTAAAAATAGAACTAGATCTTAGAATACTTCAACTTCTACTTAGATTAACAGAGACTTCCTGTTCTCGTTACTTGGAATCAGCTTATCAGAATGCAGGTCAGGTTGTTAACTGTATCACCAGCAGCACACTTTTGCAACTTAACAGGTTTTAGAATACTTTACACTGGAAGTGATACTTCAGAGCCTTCTACCACATTATGAATCCATGTCTCAGAAATGACTACAGCATTTGGTTCATACAGTGCAGTCCAATTATGCAGCAAGTGAGTTTTGTTTTTAATACTTTGAACTTTCACATTTAGATAAACATTTCCAATGACCACTGATTTAGACCATATAGCTGCAGCTATATACCAGTTCCAGTGACATAGAGACAAAGCCCAAGCTATTGCCCAGGTGATACAAGATCAGTTAGTTGCACAGGTGCTTGATGAAACTGGCAGGGTAAGATAGGCATGTTAATCTTGGGAGGGAGGGGCTGTTTATAGTCATGTAATGCCACACTCCCCTCAAAGAAGGAGCATAGCTGCAACAGACAGTCCTGGCTACAGATATATGGCCACCAAGTTGCTTCAGCAACAACTTTCTTCATGCATGAACAGGAACATATACCTGCATAGGGTAGAGTGTTATCATTCCTCCGGTGATGTGGGTCATCCGTCCCACCATCTAGAACAGGAGTTAGACCTAAATAAGTATGTTGACATTCCTGGGGAGCCAGTGAGGGTGCAACACACGTCAGAAGCTGCCTTTATGATGGCCTTCCTCAGCTATCTCTCACCCGCACTGGGAAGCACTCGGGCCAGGAGAATGAATGGGCATGGCTGATAGCAAGAGGCTTGCTAGGCATCAGGTGCCATGTCAAAAGCACATAGCTATATATTCATATGGATCAGAAGCACATGCATTGTGATGAGGCCCTAGGTTTAGCTCATAATTTCCACCTAGAAGTATTTATGAAGCAAGGATCATTTAGTCACAATATTTAAAAACATGCATGACCTCTCCTAGTACCTACTTTTCGTGATGGGAATAATTTATGTGTGTTTTCAGGCAGTTTAATTGCCTTAATAAAACAAGACTACTTTGAAAGGGATATAAAAACTAAGTAAATAAAATGGAATGTAGTTGTTTATTACGGTGCATAGTTCCTTCCTTAGGATTTTGGAACGTTAAAATTATATTGTTTTAATTTCCAGCATACAGAACAGCTAATCACCCATAAGCTAAGAAGCTGCATTATAGAGGTATGTCACATCATTGTTCTTGACTTTATGTTTCCTAAAGTGTGGCTGGCCATGTCATAGATAGGTGTGACCTATAAGGAAACATGAAGGGGATGTAGACTGGGTGGGGTAGATGGATAGGGCAGAATTTCTACATATCTACTTCAAGATGTGGACATGTTATAGTTTCCAGTCCTCTCTATTAGATCCTAGATTGGTATCAAGACAGGCAGTCAGTGGTTATCTTTGAAGTATATGTAACTGATGAAGGAAAAGAACAAGTGCCCTGTTAGCTAGAGGGGACTAATGGACATCATAACAGTGACTGTGCACATGATTTGTAAGCAACACAGACACTGAGAATGAGATCCCACTTGATATGGACTATTTATTGAGACAGAAAAAAATGTGTATACATGTTGACTGATATATATATATATATATATATATATATATATATATATATATATATATATATATATATATATAAAATGTATGTATATATGTACACACACACATAATAGCTGTACATTTAAGTGACATCAGATATATAAGAGGGATAGAAATAACTTTGAGAAACACTTATCAGAGTAGCATGTGCAATTTGACATTTGGAGAACTGATAATATACATTCAAGGCATTTATCTGTTAATTTGAAACTGCAGATAAATATAGGGTCAACTAAAAAATGGTATAAATTAATATTTTTAAATAAAAATATTACATGTATATTACAAATTACCATTAGGTAATAGTATGAGAACATCAAATATGCACATATAAATTATTGCTGGAGATATTATATTTATTTTGTTGTATTTTTGGAAATACATTTTCAATATTAATTGCTCTTTCTTATGAATTTCACAGTGTACTAAGATATTCATTATTGTACTCAATTTTGAGGTGTTGGCACCCATATCCTGCAGGTGCTCTTTTTTATTTTTTATATTTTTATTGCTCTTCTATTGGATGACAGCGGTCAGATGTACAAATATTGAAGATTTAAATTGTGAGAATCAATGATATACTGTAGGTAAATTGCACTGAGACTATAATAAGCTAACAGCCTGCACTTGTTAATGGAGCTGCCATAGATAAACTGTATGTGTTTTTGGAAAATATATGCTGGTCAAAGTGCAAGACTCATTTTGATGGTGGCATTAAGCTGACTTTTGGGCACCTGACTGTGAGACTACGTACCTTGTTGTATTGGTTGAATATCTGAATTTAATGCTCGTTCATAATATGGATTACTAATACACATTTGAAATGTATGATGACAACTCCATGAGATCTCTCACCTTATGTGACTGCCCTATCGGAGGTCAAGGGCGATGCCATATGCTTTCCCTTTAACTAATAATCAGGAAGCAAGAACAATGAAGGAACAATATTGAGAATGGGTAACCTAAACATCACTGCAACTTCCCAGACTTAACTTATGAAAGTAAAAAACTGAGGTCAACAGTATGGCACATTAAGCTCTTGAAATCATATATGAAATGGAAATGAAAAACTGCAGACTTAATATACAACAAAGATCTAAATCACTATGAGAAATGTGCCTTTCAGTTGTAGCATCACATGAGCAATGCAGTTTGTCGATAGCAACAATAGTTATAAAACTACCAGGTCTAAGAGGAAAAGAGGTGATTCCATTTTAAACTGACTTTAAATTCAGAGACTAATGTGACCAATTCTAGTGTTTCTGATTTATTGTCCAGCACATACACTGAATTGAAATTTTCAGATTCTTCACCAGTTCATAAAAGATCCAGTCCTTTTAGGAGTCCAGGGTGATGCAAAAAGGCATTTAAATGGAAATTAAGATTCAGTAAAGAAACATGACAGAATAACTGATTTTTAGTGTGAGTTATTAGTAAATTTGTGTTCTTATACTGCAGCAGATGCTCAAATGGAATTATTAAATAAAGGTTTACATTTTATTCTGTCTTATTATGTTTCTGAATTTACACCAGTGTCTGACATCAAGAGCTTCTCTAGATTGCTGAATTCAGAATGTTGGTATAAAAACAGACATGGGATTTTAAATGAGGCAAAGTTAGAGTTTTGTTTAAAGAATCTTTTTTTTCATGCTCCCATCCAATTGTTAAAAATGTGAAGATCATGGTCTTAAATATTTATGTATATTTCACCTCTTTTATCTGTCTTAGTTTTGTGGGATTTTTCATCATACAACAATAAGGTGTACAGACAGCTTACTGATTGAACTTGTTATTTAAGACTACCACTACACCCTGTTTAGGATTCTAAAAGTATATTGTTAATTTCTGACTAAATCTATTAATTTTGATATGATTACTGAAGATGTAATTTATAGACGATATATCAAGACCACAGGAAATTTATCTATTACCTAAAATGTATACATCTACTGCCTCTGCACCATGCATCCCAAGTCTCTGACAAGTTCTGGTACCCTTGATAAGTTTAAACAGAGGCTTGGGAGATGAAACATTTATAAGCAGGGACCGGGGAGATGAACCATTTACAGGCAGCCTGTGTCCATTAAAGACGAAGGTGCCAAACCAGGGATGACTTTTCTGTTCCCCATCCAATTGTCCAAGTTACACTTGAATTGGGTTAGTGAGAAGCTCTGCTTCACATGGATGGGGGCCCTGTTCCAGAGAAGGGGCAGTCTCTGGGATACATACCTGTCTTGCCAGTAGGTCCTGATTATATCACAGGCAAGGTTTAAGTCTTTAAAACAGGTAATTCTGGTTCTGTTTGTTTTGTGGATATGCATAAGGTGCATCAGGGTGGAGTCTGACAGTGCCTTGCATGTCAAGCATAGATGTAGGAGACAGAATACATAGATAGGGCCTTGAGGCGGTCTGCATAGGACATGTTACTTATGCTTTACATTCTTTTAGTTAGGAACCTCTGTGGACATTCCAGGTGTTGGATATGCCTGGTTAGGGACATAGCAAAGGGGCATTGTAATCAATGATAGCTCTGATGAATGCCAAATACAGTGGAATAATGACTTTCTTGGACCTATATACCATACATTTCTTTATAAGTTGCACAGTATAAAATGATTTCCTCACTACTGTAGACTTGGGATGATCAAAGGCTAGATTACTGTCAACATGTGTCCCCAAGTCCCTGACTACTGGGTCATCTCTTAGGGCTGTGTTGTCAATATGATAGTTAGTGGGGGTGACTGACTTCTTGAAGGATACTGTTATGCATTTCTTAGCATTTAGTTTTAGTCCATGGCTCTGACACCAGATATTTGACTGTGTCAGCCCTTCCTGGAGAGCATTTGTGTTAGTGGGGGATTCTATGACTGCTACTAATTTGCAGTCATCTGCAAATTTAGTCAGCCAGAGGTCATTGACATTGTCCTTGATTTCAGAGAAAAAAGGAGCAATCCCAGGATCGATCCCTGGGGGACTTTGCTTGGAATTGGCCTCTTTGTAAAGGCGGACTACCATATTCTAACTTCCTGAGTACTGACTGTGAGATAGCTGGCTATCCACCAGATAGATACAGATGATTTTTGCTCTGGGCAGCCTCTTTTTGCAAATTCTTTACATAACTGCATTTCTGAATCTGTGTCAGTACATCTCTTGAATTATTTTTCTTTGTCTTCTGTCTCTGGTAGCTGTGATAATGTTACAATTTCTTCTAACAGCAGTTCATGGTTCTCTGTTAAATATGTTCTAGTCAGCATTGTGCAATGTGCATTTCCTTGAATTATCTGTGTTATAGTCTGTAATCTTTAAGGTGCCTTTACAAAGATGTCTTCAATTACTGTAGTCATATATATGGAATTTCTCTCAACTAGACAACGTTGACAGATGTTAAATATATTCATATCTAGCTGAAAAAAACACAAAAAACTACTAAGATAGAAAATGGCATCAGAAAGCTACCTGTAGTTTAAACTACAGGTGGCTTTCTGAAGCCGTTTTCTTTATATATTCATATCTCTTATTCTGTATCTGTAAATGTTCTTAATCCATAAGAAAGAGTTATTTTCTCTTGTGCAAAAGAAGACTTTAAAAATAAGATGACATTCAAGACACAAGTTCAAAGTTGTGTTTTTACCAAAATTCTTTAAAAGACTCACACTAAGGAGTGCAGCAGATGGAAAGTGTCTAGTCTGTAAGAGACACAAGAAATATTTAAAGTTTAAGAATATGAAAATGAGAAAGTACCTTTTGAGAATTTCTGTACTGTGAATAGCTGAAACAGAATCTGCACACAATAAAAATATGCTCATAATCAAACAAGTCAGTGTCCAGATTTAAGAACTATACAACATTTTTAAGCATAACAAGAGATGATAAATTAACTGATTTTATTAATCCACTTTACAAAAATAAAGTGCATGACATGTGTACAACCATGACAGGATCAGATGATAGAGTGCAAAATATTTTAGACAAACTAAACTGGTCTCAATAAAACAGTAAATTATGAACTATATAAGGTCTGGCATACAAGACAGAAAAAATATGACACAGATAAAACACACACACACACACACACACACACACACACACACACACACACACACACACATATATATATATATATATATATATATATATATATATATATATGTGTGTGTGTGTGTGTGTGTGTGTTAAAGTGAGGGTATTCTTAGTAAATTCACTATAGTACATTAAAGTAGAATAATAGGCCTGAAATATAGAGTCAGACATTTATGCATTCAGTTTCAGAGAAATACAGAATGTTCCTTTCTCAAGGGAAAGATACAGTCTTGCCATCAACAGAATGTTCCTTTCACAAGGGAAAGATGTACATAGCAATGGAATGCTAAATAAAGAGGCACAGCAAGACAAGGCTTGGAAACCAAGCCAACCAAGGCTAAAGAGGCAGGAAAAGCATTACAGTGTTGTACGTAAAAGGGTCTCTACAATACAGGTCAAATAAAGTCTGTTTCAGTTTATACTATTCAGGAGAATCAGAATATAAGTGCAGAAACTTTGGATATATTTAGCAGCACTGTTAACCAGCATTCCAGCATTTCTGCAGACTGTTATTTTTTATCAGCACTGTTAATAAAGACAGTATTCAGATATTGTAAACATCTAATAAAGCCTTATTAACCAAGCTATATTGTTTGCAGAATTCATTCTGAAAAGTACAAAAGACTTGGCCCACAAAAGAGAGACTGGCACATGTTCATCAGAAGTTTGGGTAAGTAACAGAAAAAGACTTTTCTTTCAGTCTCATTTCAGTTGTTTCCAGTTAATGCCAGTATAATACAGCCTTAGCAATTCTTTCAATGGTGAGCCACTATGAATAAGGGAAAAGCAGTAAAAGTAAGTCCCAAAGCCCCATAGCAACCTTGCATCAGCAGTCAGACTACCTGTGTTCTACAGAGCAAGCTACATAATAACAGTGGTTTGTTCAAATCAACCTTATCAACAGTCAAACTATAGGTACCAGTGTTCATTCGGAACACATCTTCAGAACTTCAACAAAGACAGTTGTAGTTACAGTGACTTTTTTTTCATAACCAATTTTTCAGCAGCACACCAGTGTTTTTCCAGACAGGAGACATTCAACTCCATACAGAATAAGGCCACAGCAACAACAATACAGTTACTCCTTACACAGCAAACTTTTCAGTAAGACATCATTGATATTCCAAATGTAAACTTCATACAAATAACAGCCAGAGCAGAAATTTACCTTTGCATACAACAACTGCAGCTGTTAGAAAATTGCAAAGCACCAGCATTTACTTCAGAAAAAGTGCAAAGAACTTCAGTAGTTCAGCACTATTTCAGAAAATATATGAACTTCAGCAGTGTTCCTTCAGAACATAAAAGACATCATCCAGTTAACAGCTACTTACTTCATCATCTCTACAAACTTTCAAATCTCCAGTGTGATGTCACACAGCCAAAAAGCAAGAAAAAGTTAAAAAGCTGAAAACAACAGGACACATTCTTCCAGAATCATAAAGTTATGCAAGACTTTATGTGCACTTTTTAGCTAACAGCTCAGAAAAGTTTAAATTCATCAGTAAAAATTATTTGCATGACTTTTTATAAACATGTCAAGTAATAATTCTACAGTTAAGACGCCAGTAAATGTTTAGTTTAAAGTTAAAATTGGGTAAAGCAGTCTAAAAACTGTGTTCCAAAAATGATCTTTTAAAATTAAAGGTTATTAGTTCAGGAATGTTAAATATTTCTAGACATAAAAGATTCAAAATCACAGAAGCAAACTGCAACAGATTCGCAGAATGAGCCAGTTTCTATCAGTAACATTATTCAAAATACAGAGTTAAATCACAGTACAATTTCAACTACAAATGTTAATAAATTCTAGTTTACATGTAATTCAAAGTACATAATTAAGTTGCAGTATTGAACATACAGACATCAACAAAGTTAACCTACATAATATGCAGGCAAGGGCTCAAGTTCACAATACAGATGTTCAGACTGTAACCAGTGTAAATATTGCACTGAGAGGGGATAAGAGGGATCAGAGTGCAAATTTCAATTAGTCTAATAAAGTAAATGATATACAGATTAGTTCTATAAAAAAAAAAAAGATTTTCAGCTTATATATAAAGGGTGTGGCAGTCCAGCACCAAACCAGAGCATTTATCTCTAATTGTTTAAGGTTAAAAGAAATAACAATATTTAATTGTTTACAGAAGAAATATGGAATAATGTACTGATCAATACAGACAAATCAACTTCAGTTACAAATAGATTTTTATCAGAGGATGCAAATGTAGTCTTGTCAGGATTTAAAGGGTCAAAGATTACAGCAGCTAACAGTTCAAAGTGCAATAGCTCTGTACTAGGTATGGACATGTCATTAGCATTAATTATGTTTTTTTTTTACTTCAGTAACAAGATTTTATGAAAAAATAAATATGCTACAGAATGTACAGTAGTGCACACAGATGACATTTGTAAGAATTTGCATGCAAATTTGTGAAAACATACAGAATTTGAAAAATTGGTTATGACAGAAACATGCAAATTTATTAGTTAATTAAATTCCATTTCAGCTGACACAGCTAAAGTGCTCAGACATATTGGGTGTGGACAGTTAGAAAAAAAGGGTAACTATACGCATCTATGAAATGACAATCAAGTTAATTCACAGAATAAAGGGTCTGCAGATACAGATTTGGCAAATTAAATTTTTGTGTTATTGTTTTCTTTAGCAGTCATTGTTAAGAGCTTTGTATTAAAGTGTTGCAATTCATAAATATTATTTTAATACGAAGAGAAAGTACTCATGAAAGTCCATGTAGGCTCCGTGTAGAGCCTACACAGAGGCTTTTCATGCTGCCTGTAGCACTTTGTAGAGTGCATGATCCCTGCATTATTAATGGGCTTCCTGCACTCTACACAGTTTGAGTTCACGTTCATGTGCTGGCATTCTCTCACTTTCCAAGATTTCATATAACAATCTGGTTAAAAACTCCACTGCCATTTCTCTTAAGCACCTCCACCAGTATGTCATCTGGGCCAACAGCCTTTCCGGTCTTCATTCTCTTCATAGCTGTCCTTACTTCCTCCTTGCTAACCTGTTTCTTTTCCTGATTCACTACCCCACATCATCCAACCTTCTCTCTCTCTCTCTCTCTCTCTCTCTCTCATTGTCTTCATTTATCAGCCTCTCAAAGTACTCTTTCCATCTGCTTGTGAGTATGTTCCCCTTACTATCCTTTGTCACCCTGACCTGCTCCACATCTTTCCCATCTCTGTCCCTCTGTCTAGCCAATCAGTACAAGTCCTTTTCTCTCTCTGTTTAGTGTCCAACCTTTCATATAACTCTTCATATACCTTATCCTTAACTTTCGCCACCTCTGTCTTTGCCATGCGCCTCATCTCCTTATACTCCTGTCTACTTTCTTCATCTCTTTGACAATCCCACTTCTTCTTTGCCAGGCTCTTCCTCTGTATACTCTCCTGTACTTCTTCATTCCACCACCAGGTCTCCTTGACCTCCTTCCTCTGTCAAGATGTCACACCAAGCACCTTTCTAGCTGTCTCCCTTACCAGATCTGTTGTAGTTACCAAGCTATTCAGAAACTCTTCACTGCCCCCCAGTGCCTGTGTTAACTCTTCCCTGAACTCCACCTCACAATCACCCTTTTTCAACTTCCACCATTTAATCCTTGGCACTGCTCTCACACTCCTCCTCTTCTTGATCACCAATGTCATCCTACAGACCACCATTCTATGCTGCCTAACTACACTTTCTCCTGTCACCACTTTACAGTCTCAAATTTCCTTCAGACTGGCCCTCCTGCATAGGATATAATCCACCTGTGTGCATCTTCCTCCAATCTTGTACGTCAGCCTATGCTCCTCCCTCTTCTAAAAATACGTACTCCCCACAGCCATGTCCATCCTTTTCGCAAAAAACACTATCATCTGACCTTCTGCATTCCTCTGCTTAACACCATACCTACCAATCACTTCCTCATCCCCTCTGTTCCCTTCACCAACATACCCAATGAAATCCGCTCCAATCACCAGTCTCTCACCCGTGGGTTCACTCACCACCACTTCATACAACTCACTCCAAAATTTTTCTTTCTCATCCATTGCACACCCAACTTGCACTAACAACATTCATCATTACACCATCAATTTCCAGCTTCACAAATATCACTCTATCCAACACTCTTTTCGCCTCCAAAACACTCTTGGCATACTGTTCCTTCAGGATAACTCCTACCCCATTTCTCCTGCCATTCACACCATGATAGAACAACTTGAACCTGTCTCCAATACATCTGGCCTTACTCCCCTTCCATCTGGTCTCTTGCATGCACAGTATATCAACCTTCCTTCTCTTCATCATCTCAGCTAGCTCTCTCCCTATACCAGTCATACTGCCAACATTCAAAGTTCCTACCCTCACTACTACACTTCTAACCTTCCTCCTTTCTTCCTGCCTTCGGGCATTCTTTCCCCCTCTTCTTCTCCTTCAGCCAACAGTAGCCCAATTTCTACCAGCACCCTGTTGGCTAACGGTACTGGTGGTTGTCATTGTTAACCCGCGCCTCAACCAATCTGGTATGAAAATCTGTATTGTGGTCCGCATATGTCATTTGGCAGAGGTTTTACACTGGATGCCCTTTCTGATGTAACCCTCCCCATTTATCTGGGCTTGGGACTGGCATGAAGAAAGTTACTGGCTTGTGCATCCCCAGTGGCTAGGTTAGATTGCTGCAAAGTAATATTGTTCAAATGTAAATCTCTGAATGTCAAGATAACTATAATCTGAATGATATATATATTTCTGTGAGTGGTGCAGGTTCATAGATAGGTACTAGGCTATTGGCCCTAGGGCCTATACAAGCCTAGTCAAAAAGGTACCCTGACTTTCACCACCCAAGAAAATTATTTTCCTGTGTC